>NC_057802.1:137534461-137535759 GCF_018294505.1 Triticum aestivum
ATGCGTCAGTTTTGGGGCGGGGGAGGGGGGGGGGGCAGAGAGAGACCAGAAGAATGATTCATTTGGATCGACGAGCCATTTCGTTAGAGTCATGCTAGTTGAGTAGTTGTGGATTTGAGAAATACTTGTGTTAAATTTTGTGATTCCCGTAGCATGCACGTATGGTGAACCTTTATGTGATGAAGTCCGAGCATGATTTATTTATTGATTGTCTTCCTTATGAGTGGCGGTCAGGGACGAGCGATGGTCTTTTCCTACCAATCTATCCCCCTAGGAGCATGCGCGTAGTACTTCGTTTCGATAACTAATAGATTTTTGCAATAAGTATGTGAGTTCTTTATGACTAATGTTGAGTCCATGGATTATACGCACTCTCACCCTTCCACCATTGCTAGCCTCTCTAATACCGCGCACCTCTCGCCGGTATCATACACCTTCCTTAAAACAGCCACCATACCTACCTATTATGGCATTTCCATAGCCATTCCGAGATATATTGCCATGCAACTTACCACCGTTCCGTTTATTATGACATGCTTCATCATTGTCATATTGCTTTGCATGATCATGTAGTTGACATCGTATTTGTGGCAAAGCCACCGTTCATGATTTTCATACATGTCACTGTAACACCCCGCATGTAACTTGCCATATTTGTAACTCCGACTCTTGCCATTTCTGGCTATGTGTTATGATTTTCCCTCTGTTGTCGGGTTTTGTCTTTCGTTTTGTATTTTGTCTTGTCATGCATTTTCATATCATGTCATCATGTGCATTGCATTTTCATACGTGTTCGTCTCATGCATCCGAGCATTTTCCCCGTTGTCCGTTTTGCAATCCGGCGCTCCTATCTCCTCCGGTGCACCCCTCTTGTTTTCTTTCGTGTGCGTGTGTCAAACTTTCTCGAAATGGACCGAGGCTTGTCAAGTGGCCTTAATATACCACCCGGAGACCACCGGTCAAGTTTCGTTCTATTCGGAGGTCGTTTGGTACTCCAACGGTTAACCGGGCATCCGCAAAGTCCATTTGAGTGTCCAGAAAAAACCCCCTCTAAAACCTGCCCAAAACCCACCAAACTCTCTTCCATGCTCTAGGTCGTTCGATCACGATCGTGTGGGCGAAAACCGCACCTCATTTGGAGCCTCCTAGCTCCCTCTACCTATAAATATGTGGGCATCCCGAAATACATTTGCAGACGAAACCCTAACCCGCTCCTCCGCGCCGCCGGACACGTCCGCCCGGGGCCGGACATATCTCCACCGACGGCCGCGACGAATCGCGCGCCGCCACATCATCAG
>NC_057802.1:137536292-137540860 GCF_018294505.1 Triticum aestivum
CGAGGCGCCGCGCCTCCCCTCTCCCGCCGGCGCCGGGCCCCGCCGTCGTCGGTCCCCATCGCTGCCGCCGTCGGCAGCTCGAGCACGGGACCCGGCCGATCCAGATCTCGCGTGCGTTGACCTCTTCTCGCCCCTCCTTTTTTTTTCTTTAAGTGTTGGAAATTTTACTGCATATGCCTCTGTTCATAGCTCTGTAACTCTGTGCATGTAGCTCCGATTCGCGCGTGTAATATGTCAAATTGTTCGTCTCGTGATGCTCTTCATTTTGTTCAATTGCACCATGTTCGTTAGAGGTCATCTTGATGCCCAAATATCTGTTGGAAGAGGGCTAGTTGCTGTTATTCTCTGGTTCTTAGCAGAACTTGGAGATTTGTCATTTTTGTATCATTTAATATGTGCATCTTATGAGCATGAGCTCTACATGTGTTTTGAAGTATGCCATGACATCTTTCCAGTGGTGTAGTCCATGTATTTTTTTAATCTCTGTGATGACTAGCACAAGCATGCAAATTAGGCCCCGTAATATTTCTGATTTCAGGGACTTGGTGATTTCTCTAAGTCCTTGTCTGCTGTAATTTTGTTGCCATGTAAACTTGATGCTACAGAGAGATCCATGCATATTTTGAAGATGTTCAGTAAGGATGTTTTGTAGCTATGGTTGTAATTGATGCATTCCTGAAATTTTTTGCAATTATGGAGTGCCATAGCATGACTCAATCTTGCTCTACTTTTGCTATAAAATATTTCTGGCAGATTCTTAACGTGATATGCAATCTTGCCAAGCTTATTGTAGTTGATCCATACATGATATGCTATTGTTCTTGCCATGGTTAGCTTCATAAACATGCCATATTTCTGTAGGTGTTCTTGGTTTGTCATGCATTTCTCTGTAGTGAGTGAATCAAGCTCACAAAGAGGCCTACATATTATTATTTCTGCCATGCTCTGTTTTCTGCTAAGTCTGAAACCTGTTAACGAAACTTGCTATGTTTACATGCTTGCCATCATATCTTCTAGTCCTTTTTGGCTTATGGTCAGTGAGGGACTTTTGTCATGTGCATTTAGTACAACACTACCATGCCTTGTTTTGCTATGTTAAGTTCCTGTAGCATGTTGATTTAGTGCTCCAAACATTGCTACCTGATGCTGTTTACTGCCATGTCCAGTTTTTCACTAAGTCTGTGAACCTGTAATCTTTTGCACTTTTGCCATGCTTGTTTGAGCTTGATATGTTGTGAACTAGCCGTAGCTCAGTGTTCATCTTTTGTCAAGCATCTCCTGTAGATTACTGCCATGTGCCTTGTTGCTATGTTCGGGTGCTGTAGCATTGTTTATTGTTGCATTTTAAGTGCTATCTTGCTGTTTATCGCAGATTAGTGTCATTCTTGTTTTGCTTGCCATTTGCAAACCGTGCATCCGATTCCGGTGATCTTTATATCGATTTCGACCGAAATCATCTCATCTTTCCAGTGGCATGCTTGGTTTGCCAATTTACTGCCATGTTCATCATTTTCCTTCCGGAGCACGCATATGCATCGCATATCATATCTTGCATATCATACATGTTTTGCATCATGTTGCTTGTGCATTTCTCGTTGTTGATTGTGGTTCCGTTTGCTTGTGTTCTTGTCTTGGGTAGAGCCAGGAGACGAGTTCGTGAACGAGGAACCTGTCGAGTACGCTTACGAGGATCAAGCTTTCGACAACTCTGAGAATCTTGCAGGCAAGATGACCACCCCTCGAAATCACTTCTATCTTTGCTATGCTAGTTGTTCGCTCTATTGCCATGCTTCGCTACCTATCACTTGCTATATCATGTCTCCCATTTTAGCCATGTCAGCCTCTAACCATCCTTTCCTAGCAAACCATTGTTTGGCTAAGTTACCGCTTTTGCTCAGCCTCTCTTATAGCGTCGATAGTTGCAGGTGAAGTTGAAGTTTGTTCCATGTCGGAACATGGATATGTTGGGATATCACAATATCTCTTATTTAATAAATGCATCTATATATTTGGTAAAGGATGGAAGGCTCGGCCTTTTGCCTGGTTTTTTGTTCCACTCTTGCCGCCCTAGTTACTGTTATACCGGGATTATGTTCCTTGAGTTTGCGTTCCTTACGCGGTCGGGTGATTTATGGGACCCCCTTGACAGTTTGCCTTGAATAAAACTCCTCCAGCAAGGCCCAACTTTGGTTTTACCATTTGCCGCCTAAGCCTTTTCCCCCGGGTTTTCGCGAGCCCGAGGGTCATCTTTATTTAAACCCCCGGGCCAGTGTTCCTCTGAGTGCTGGTCCAAACTAGAGCCACTTGCAGCGCCACCTTGGGGAAACTCGAGGATTGGTTTTAGCTGTACGTAGTGTTCATCCGGTGTGCCCTGAGAACGAGATATGTGCAGCTCCTATCGGGATTTGTCGGCACATTCGGGCGGCTTTGCTGGTCTTGTTTTACCATTGTCGAGATGTCTTGTAAACCGGGATTCCGAGACTGATCGGGTCTTTCCGGGAGAAGGTTTATCCTTCGTTGACCGTGAGAGCTTATGATGGGCTAAGTTGGGACACCCCTGCAGGGTTTTATCTTTTGAAAGCCATGCCCGCGGTTATGAGGCAGATGGGAATTTGTTAATGTCCGGTTGTAGATAACTTGTCACTTGACCCAATTAAAATACATCAACTGCGTGTGTAGCCGTGATGGTCTCTTCTCGGCGGAGTCCGGGAAGTGAACACGGTCTGAGTTATGTATGGCGTTAGTAGGTGTTCAGGATCACTTCTTGGTCATTGCTAGATGACGTCCGTTCCGTTGCTTCTCTTCTCGCTCTCTTTTGCGCAAGTTAGCCACCATATATGCTTTTGCCGCTGCAGCTCCACCTCTTTGCGCCATCCTTTCCTATAAGCTTAAATAGTCTTGATCTCGCGGGTGTGAGATTGCTGAGTCCCCGTGACTCACAGATTCTACCAAAACAGTTGCAGGTGTCGACGATGCCAATGCAGATGATGGCGTCGATCTCAAGTGGGAGTTCGACGAGGAACGTGGTCGTTACTATGTGTCTTTTCCTGATGATCAGTAGTGGAGCCCAGTTGGGACGATCGGGGATCTAGCATTTGGGGTTGTCTTATTTTCATCTGGATTTTGACCGTAGTCGGTTTATATGTTTGTATTTTGGATGATGTATGATGATATTTATTCATGTATTGTGTGAAGTGGCGATTGTAAGCCAACTCTTTATCCCATTCTTGTTCATTACATGGGATTGTGTGAAGACGACCCTTCTTGCGACAAAACCACTATGCGGTTATGCCTCTAAGTCGTGCCTCGACACGTGGGAGATATAGCCGCATCATGGGCGTTACAGTCACTCTTGATTCATTGCATATCCCGATACACCGCCGGAGGCATTCACATAGAGTCATATTTTGTTCTAAGTATTGAGTTGTAATTTTTGAGTTGTAATTAAATAAAAGTGTGATGATCATCATTATTAGAGCATTGTCCCAGTGAGGAAAGGATGATGGGGACTATGATTCCCCCAGAAGTCGGGATGAGACTCCAGACTAAAAATAAAAAAAAAGAGAAAGAAAAGAGGCCATAAAAAAGAGAAAGGCCCAAATAAACTAAAAGAGAGAAAAAAGAGAGAAGGGACAATGTTACTATCCGTTTACCACACTTCTGCTTCAAAGTAGCACCATGATCTTCATGATAGAGAGTCTCCTATGATATCACTTTCATATACTAGTGAGAATTTTACATTACAGAACTTGGCTTGTATATTCCAATGATGGGCTTCCTCAAAATGCCCTAGGTCTTCGTGAGCAAGCGAGTTGGATGCACACCCACTTAGTTTCTTTTGTTGAGCTTTCATACACTTATAGCTCTAGTGCATCCGTTGCATGACAATCCCTACTCACTCACATTGATATATTGTTGGGTAACGTAGTAATTTCAAAAATATTCATACGCACACACAAGATCATGGTGATGCATAGCAACGAAAGGGGAGAGTGTGTCCACGTACCCTTGTAGACCGAAAGCGGAAGCGTTAGCACAACGCGGTTGATGTAGTCGTACATCTTCACGATCCGACCGGTCAAGTACCGAACGCACGGCACCTCCGAGTTCAGCACACGTTCAACTCGACGACGTCCCTCGAACTCCGATCCAGCCGAGCTTTGAGGGAGAGTTCCATCAGCATGACGGCGTGGTGACGATGATGATGTTCTACCGACGCAGGGCTTCGCCTAAGCACCGCTACGATATTATCGAGGTGGATTATGGTGGAGGGGGGCACCGCACACGGCTAAGAGATCCAAGGGATCAATTGTTGTCTATGGGGTGCCCCCCTCCTCCGTATATAAAGGGGGGAGGAGGAGAGGGCCGGCCTAGGGGAGAGGCGCGCCCAAGGGGGGGCAATCCTACTCCAAGTAGGTTTGGCCCCCCCTTTCCGATTCCAAGTAGGAGAAGGGGGAAGGAGGAGGTGGAGAGAATGAAGGAGAAGGGGGGCCGCCGCCCCCTTCCCTTTCCCAATTCGGATTGGGGCAAGGGGGGCCACGCGCCACCTCCTGGCCTCCCTCTCTCCT
>NC_057802.1:137541029-137551803 GCF_018294505.1 Triticum aestivum
TCCGAAACCTCCCGGAACCATTCCGGTGTCCAAACATAGTCGTTCAATATATCAATCTTTACGTCTCGACCATTTCGAGACTCCTCGTCATGTCCGTGATTAGATCCGGGACTCCGAACTACCTTCGGTACATCAAAATACATAAACTCATAATATAACCGTCATCGAACTTTAAGGCGTGCGGACCCTATGGGTTCGAGAACTATGTAGACATGACCGAGACACGTCTCCGGTCAATAACCAATAGCGGAACCTGGATGCTCATATTGGCTCCCACATATTCTACGAAGATCTTTATCGGTCAAAGCGCATAACTACATACGTTGTTCCCTTTGTCATCGGTATGTTACTTGCCCGAGATTTGATCGTCGGTATCTCAATACCTAGTTCAATCTCGTTACCGGCAAGTCTCTTTACTCGTTCCATAATACATCATCCCACAACTAACTCATTAGTTGCCATGCTTGCAAGGCTTAAGTGTGCATTACCAAGTGGGCCCAGAGATACCTCTCCGACAATCGGAGTGACAAATCCTAATCTCGAAATACGCCAACCCAACAAGTACCTTTGGAGACACCTGTAGAGCACCTTTATAATCACCCAGTTATGTTGTGACGTTTGGTAGCACACAAAGTGTTCCTTCGGTAAACGGGAGTTGCATAATCTCATAGTCATAGGAACATGTATAAGTCATGAGGAAAGCAATAGCAACATACTAAACGATCAAGTGCTAAGCTAACGGAATGGGTCAAGTCAATCACATCATTCTCCTAATGATGTGATCCTGTTAATCAAATGACAACTCTTTGTCCATGGCTAGGAAACATAACCATCTTTGATCAACGAGCTAGTCAAGTAGAGGCATACTAGTGACACTCTGTTTGTCTATGTATTCACACATGTATCATGTTTCCGGTTAATACAATTCTAGCATGAATAATAGACATTTATCATGAAATAAGGAAATAAATAAGAACTTTATTATTGCCTCTAGGGCATATTTCCTTCAGTCTCCCACTTGCACTAGAGTCAATAATCTAGTTCACATGGCCATGTGATTTAACACCAATAGTTCACATCATCATGTGACCAACACCCAAAGGGTTTTCTAGAGTCAATATTCTAGTTCACATCGCTATGTGATTAACACCCAAAGAGTACTAAGGTGTAATCATGTTTTGCTTGTGAGAGAGGTTTAGTCAACGGGTCTGCCACATTCAAATCCGTATGTATTTTACAAATTTCTATGTCAACAATGCTCTGCACGGAGCTACTCTAGCTAATTGCTCCCACTTTCAATATGTATCCAGATTGAGATTTAGAGTCATCTGGATTAGTGTGAAAACTTGCATCGACGTAACCCTTTACGAAGAACCTTTTGTCACCTCCATAATCGAGAAACATATCCTTGTTCCACTAAGGATAATTTTGACCGATGTCCCGTGATCTACTCCTAGATCACTATTGTACTCCCTTGCTAATAACTTTATTATTGCCTCTAGGGCATATTTTCTTCATATATATTGATGGGCATCTCCATAGCCCGTTGATACGCCTATTTGATGTGAGACTATCTTCTCCTTTTTGTCTTCTCCACAACCACCCTTCTATTCCACATATAGTGCTATGTCCATGGCTCACGCTCATGTATTGCGTGAAGATTGAAAAAGTTTGAGAACATCAAAAGTATGAAACAATTGCTTGGCTTGTCATCGAGGTTGTGCATGATTTAAAGATTTTGTGTGATGAAGATAGAGCATAGCCAGACTATATGATTTTGTAGGGATAACTTTCTTTGGCCATGTTATTTTGAGAAGACATGATTGCTTTGTTAGTATGCTTGAAGTATTATTATTTTTATGTCAATATTAGACTTTTATCTTGATCTTTCGGATCTGAATATTCATGCCACAATAAAGAAAATTACATTGAAAAATATGCTAGGTAGCATTCCACATCAAAAATTCTGTTTTTATCATTTACCTACTCGAGGACGAGCAGGAATTAAGCTTGGGGATGCTTGATACGTCTCCAACTATCTATAATTTTTATCGTTCCATGCTATTATAGTATCTGTTTTGGATGTTTATTGTTGGGACTAACCTACTAACCGGAGGCCCAATGCAAATTGCTATTTTTTTTGCCTATTTCAGTGTTTCGCAGAAAAGGAATATCAAACGGAGTCCAAATAGAATGAAACCTTCGGGAGAGTTATTTTTGGAACAAACGCAATACAGGAGATTTGGAGTGAACGTCAAGGAAGCAACGAGGCGGCCACGGGGCAGGGAGGCGCGCCCAGTGGGGTAGGCGCGCCCCCACCCTCGTGGCTCCCCTGACCGACTTCTTTCGCCTATATATACTCATATACCCCGAAAACTTCTGAGAGCACCACGAAACCCTATTTCCACCGCCACAACCTTCTGTACCCGTGAGATCCCATCTTGGGGCCTTTTCCGGTGCTCCGCCGGAGGGGGAATCGATCACGGAGGGCTTCTACATCAACACCATAGCCTCTTCGATGATGTGTGAGTAGTTTACCACAGACCTTCGGGTCCATAGTTATTAGCAAGATGGCTTCTTCTCTCTCTTTGGATCTCAATACAAAGTTCTCCTCGATCTTCTTGGAGATCTATTTGATGTAATTCTTTTTGCGGTGTGTTTGTCGAGATCCGATGAATTGTGGGTTTATGATCAAGATTATCTATGAACAATATTTGAATCTGCTCTGAATTTTGTATGATTCGTTATCTTTGCAAGTCTCTTCGAATTATCAGTTTGGTTTGGCCTACTAGATTGATCTTTCTTGCAATGGGAGAAGCGCTTAGCTTTGGGTTCAATCTTGCGGTGTCCTTTCCCAGTGACAGCAGGGGAGCAAGGCACGCATTGTATTGTTGCCATTGAGGATAAAAAGATGGGGTTTATATCATATTGCTTGAGTTTATCCCTCTACATCATGTCATCTTGCCTAAAGCGTTACTCTGTTCTTATGAACTTAATACTCTATATGCATGCTGGATAGCGGTCGATGTGTGGAGTAATAGTAGTAGATGCAGAATCGTTTCGGTCTACTTGTCGCGGACGTGATGCCTATATACATGATCATGCCTAGATATTCTCATAACTATGCACTTTTCTATCAATTGCTCGACAGTAATTTGTTCACCCCCCGTAATACTTATGCTATCTTGAGAGAAGCCACTAGTGAAACCTATGGCCCCCCCGGTCTATTCTCCATCATATAAGTTTCCAATCTATTTTACTTTGCAATCTTTACTTTCAATCTTTATCATAAAAAATACCAAAAATATTTATCTTATTATCTCTATCAGATCTCACTTTTGCAAGTGGCCGTGAAGGGATTGACAACCTCTTTATCGCGTTGGTTGCAAGGTTCTTATTTTTTTGTGTAGGTACGAGGCGACTTGCGTGTAGTCTCCTACTGGATTGATACCTTGGTTCTCAAAACTAAGGGAAATACTTACGCTACTTTGCTGCATCACCCTTTCCTCTTCAAGGGAAAACCAATGCAGTGCTCAAGAGGTAGCATCTACCTTCGGGATTAGTTTTAGACCTGAATAATTATTATTTGGTGCCAGCATTGAGCATGAACATTATATCTGGATCTTGTTTGATGCAAGACAGTTATTCATTTAAATCTTAGAATAATGGTTGTTCTATTTATATGAGTAATATCTTTTATGGTCATGCACCCTTGAAGAGTGGTCTATTTATGTTGAATCTCGATAGTTGTGATACACATATTCATAATATTGAAGCCAAAAGATGCAGAGTTGATAATGATAGTGCAACTTATTTGTGGCACTGCCGTTTAGGTCATATTGGTGTAAAACGCACGAAGAAACTCCATTCTGATGGACTTTTGGAATCACTTGATTATGAATCACTTGGTACTTGCGAACCATGCCTCATGGGCAATATGACTAAAACTCCGTTCTCCGGAACAATGGAGCGAGCAACATATTTGTTGGAAATCATACATACTGATGTATGTGGTCCGATGAATGTTGAGGCTCGCGGCGGGCATCATTATTTTCTCACATTCACAGATGATTTGAGCAGATATGGGTATATCTACTTGATGAAAGATAAGTCTGAAACATTTGAAAAGTTCAAAGAATTTTAGAGTGAAGTGGAAAATGACCGTAACAAGAAAATAAAGTTTCTACGATCTGATCGTGGATAATATTTGAGTTATGAGTTTGGTCTTTATGTGAAACAATGCGGAATAGCGCATCTCACGCCACCCGGAACACCACAGCGTAATGGTGTGTCCGAACGTCGTAATCGTACTTTACTAGATATGGTGCGATCTATGATGTCTCTTACTGATTTACCGCTATCGTTTTGGGGTTATGCTTTAGAGACGGATGCATTCACATTAAATAGGGCACCATCTAAATCCGTTGAGACGAGTCCTTATGAACTGTGGTTTGGCAAGAAACCAAAGTTGTCGTTTCTTAAAGTTTGGGGCTGCGATGCTTATGTGAAAAATCTTCAACCTGATAAGCTCGAACCCAAATCGAAGAAATGTGTCTTCATAGGATACCCAAAGGAGACTGTTGGGTACACCTTCTATCACAGATCCGAAGGCAAGACATTTGTTGCTAAGAATGGATCCTTTCTAGAGAAGGAGTTTCTCTCGAAAGAAGTGAGTGGGAGGAAAGTAGAACTTGATGAGGTAACTGTACCTACTCCCTTATTGGAAAGTAGTTCATCACAGAAATCTGTTCCTGTGACTCCTACACCAATTAGTGAGGAAGCTAATGAGGATGATCATGTAACTTCAGATCAAGTTACTACCGAACCTCGTAGGTCAATCAGAGTAAGATCCGCACGAGAGTGGTACGGTAATCCTGTTCTGGAGGTCATGTTACTTGACCATGACGAACCTACGAACTATGAGTAAGCGATGATGGGCCCAGATTCCGCGAAATGGCTTGAGGCCATGAAATCTGAGATGGGATCCATATATGAGAACAAAGTATGGACTTTGGTTGACTTGCCCGATGATCGGCAAGCCATCGAGAATAAATGGATCTTCAAGAAGAAGACAGACGCGGACGGTAATGTTACTGTCTACAAAGCTCGACTTGCTGCGAAAGGTTTTTGACAAGTTCAAGGAGTTGACTACGATGAGACCTTCTCACCCGTAGCGATGCTTAAGTCCGTCCGAATCATGTTAGCAATTGCTACATTTTATGATTATGAAATTTGGCAAATGGATGTAAAGACTGCATTCCTGAATGGATTTCTGGAAGAAGAGTTGTATATGATGCAACCTGAAGGTTTTATCAATCCAAAGGATGCTAACAAAGTGTGCAAGCTCTAGTGATCCATTTATGGACTGGTGCAAGCATCTCGGAGTTGGAATAAACGTTTTGATAGTGTGATCAAAGCATATGGTTCTATATAGACTTTTGGAGAAGCCTGTATTTACAAGAAAGTGAGTGGGAGATCTGTATCATTTCTAATATTATATGTGGATGACATATTGTTGATTGGAAATGATATAGAATTTCTGGATAGCATAAAAGGATACTTGAATACGAGTTTTTCAATGAAAGACCTCGGTGAAGCTACTTATATATTGGGCATCAAGATCTATAGAGATAGATCGAGACGCTTAATTGGACTTTCACAAAGCACATACCTTGATAAAGTTTTGAAGAAGTTCAAAATGGATCAAGCAAAGAAAGGGTTCTTGCCTATGTTACAAGGTGTGAAGTTGAGTCAGACTCAATGCCCGACCACTGCAGAAGATAGAGAGAAAATGAAAGGTGTTCCCTATGCTTCAGCCATAGGCTCTATCATGTATGCAATGCTGTGTACCAGACCTGATGTGTGCCTTGCTATTAGTTTAGCAGGGAGGTACCAAAGTAATCCATGAGTGAATCACTGGACAGCGGTCAAGAACATCCTAAAATACCTAAAAAGGACTAAGGATATGTTTCTCGTTTATGGAGGTGACAAAGAGCTCATCGTAAATGATTATGTCGATGCAAGCTTTGACACATATCCTGATGACTCTAAGTCACAAACCGGATACGTATTTATATTGAACATTGGAGCTGTCAGTTGGTGCAGTTCTAAGCAAAGCGTCGTGGCGGGATCTACGTGTGAAGCGCAGTACATAGCTGCTTCGGAAGCAGCAAATGAAGGAGTCTGGACGAAGGAGTTCATATCCGATCTAGGTGTCATACCTAGTGCATCGGGTCCAATGAAAATCTTTTGTGACAATACTGGTGCAATTGCCTTGGCAAAGGAATCTAGATTTCACAAGAGACCCAAGCACATCAAGAGATGCTTCAATTCCATCCGCGATCAAGTCAAGGAGGGAGACATAGAGATTTGCAAGATACATACGGATCTGAATGTTGCAGACTCGTTGACTAAGCCTCTCTCACGAGCAAAACATGATCAACACCAAGACTCCATGGGTGTTAGAATCATTACTGTGTAATCTAGATTATCGACTCTAGTGCAAGTAGGAGACTGAAGGAAATATGCCCTAGAGGCAATAATAATGTTGTTATTTATATTTCCTTATATCATGATAAATGTTTATTATTCATGCTAGAATTGTATTAACCGGAAACTTAGTACATGTGTGAATACATAGACAAAACAGAGTGTCACTAGTATGCATCCACTTGACTAGCTCATTGAATCAAAGATGGTCATGTTTCCTAGCCATAGACATGAGTTGTCATTTGATTAACGCGATCACATCATTAGAGAATGATGTGATTGACTTGACCCATTCCATTAGCTTAGCACTTGATCGTTTAGTATATTGTAGCGACCCGACCCGAAATCGGTCAAGTCTCTGTGTAGCTGTACCATCCCAAGATCATGCTGGCACACACAGTACATTGATGCAAAGATTCAAAGTTCAATCACAGCTGAATTTATTACATGATTCTCATATCGTGTCTTTATTACATCATAATAAATTTGGCCGAAGGCCAACTCATGAGAAATAAACTAAATAGAGCTGCGGAAGCGTAGACGAATAGCGAGTCCATCCGACTCCATAGGGCAATCGCCAAGCGTGGATCGTGGCCTCACTCCTGATCGGAAAACTCCTCTGCAACATAAGACGTTGCAGCCGTGTAGGTCAGCATTTTGAATATGCCGGCAAGTCATGAAGAGAGAACAACAATAAAATTACTAATACTATATGCAATTTGGCTGTGGGGCTCTAAGTTTCATTGTTTTGCGAAAAAGCCGGTTTTTCCCTACAACAAGGACTTGTTTGCAATTACTACAAAATGTTGGTAGTTATTGAGATGGTTCCGCCAACCAATGTCTCATTCCCAATTATTAAATAACCCCTCAATTAATTTATTAAGTTTGGTGTTGAGATTTCCGAAATACTCCAAGTTCCAGAGGCTCAAATTGTCCGTAACCGAGGACACGGCTAATCGATTAGGTCTTCACTCTACAGAGGTTTGTGCACTTTACCCGCAAGAATCGTTCCCTCCTTTAAGTCTTCGCACTGCCTGGTGTTTGAAGATGGGATGAACGAAACAGGGTCTTCCGAAGAGTTCCTCTGGGCCACTGCCGGTGCCCATCCAATCCTACCGTTCTTCTACATCTCGTAGCACCGTCCGGCCAGAGTCACGCCTAGGGTCGACCAAGCCAGAGCCCATAATGGCTTGCGGCTGCATAGGTAAGCTTCCGGTCAATGGGGTATCCATCCATCTCTTCGTGGCTGGGTGAAGCTTTCCGCAAGATGTCATGGCGCTTCTCCATGCATCCCGGCCATCCGCTGGTTTCTCCAGGGTGCCCGTCAACCGTCCTCCACCCAGTAGTAAATTTTGAAGTCCATCTTGAGCTTGATGTCATGGGGTTTTCATCATCTTGACTCTCGCATCCCCCTTATGAATCACTCAACCAACCCCGTCTACGAGCATAGCAAAATAAACTACATCGTCCCGGGCATCGGTAACAAGGGAGAAGGGTTCATCCTACCTCATGATACTACTCAAGAACATAACTTAACAAAATTCTCCTACTGCATGCATGGTGGGGAGGTATAACTCTAATGAAATAAAATCATAGGTATTGTAAAAACATGATCAAATGACTTGCCTGGCTGACGGTCTTCGAAAGCTAGCGACTCGTAATAGCAGGCTTCGCACTCCGGGAATCCTACCAAGTCAAACAATAGCACAAATAAGTATAGCACAATATAACATAACAACAAGTTGAAGTAAAACACCTAAGCACTCAAACCAAAACCAAAGAAAAACTCGGAGAAAGCAAATCAAGGTTTTCATCATATCAAGCAACAACTAAGAAATAGTTTTACACAACTAAAACTTTTCTTAACAGAACCTAAGCATTGGTTTTGCTAACTAACAGAAGGGAAAACATCATACAAACTAGGAGCAAAAAGAATCACATCAGAAACTATTATAGAACTCCTATTATGCCTAAAACAATCCTAGCAAAGAAATAAAATAAATTTTTTTATTCTACCGTAAATAAAAGTTCATCCTCAGTAGCTACAGAAACTAATCTGAAATAAACTATAACATAATAAAAATAAAATTATTTACTAACTAGAACAGTAGGAAAATAGTAGCTAGCTAAATAAACAAGAAAAACTTGTTTTCGACATAAAACTAATTGTTTATTAAATCTAAAATACCCAAACAAGTTCCTACTGCCAGGCATGGTCAAAAATAAGCAGTAGCAAAAAGAATCACTGAAAAATAATAATCCTAACTCAATTTATGGCAGAAAAACTAATCTGTCTAAATCTAATATAAAACTATTTCTAATAATTTAAACATGGCTAAACATATTTTCTACAGAAACTACAACAAATTTTCAAACTAACAAAAAAAGAATCAACTAAAAATATTTAAAAACCTAAGAGAAACCGATTTTACAAGATTGGAACTTTTCTGTTTTTAAAGCAGAACGTAAATAACAGGAAAAAAACTAATGGGCGCTATTGGGCTCGGGGTGGTGCGATCTGAAACTAAACCGCGCCCGGTCGTTAACTAGTATACGCGTACAGTGTATAACTAAAAGAAACCAGTGAACCGGTTTAAATCTAAACCTAAAAAAACCATACAATAAAACCAATAAAAAAAGAGTTACTAAACCGATCTAACGATTCGATCTAAAAGAAAAAAAATAGAGGAGCGCTCATGCTTACAGAGAGGAAACGGGTGTGGCAGGGAAGAAGAGGCCGGTGGGCGGCGGGGCTCAGGTCGTCGGCGAGGATGTCCAGGTGATGCGGGTGTTCGGGGGCGTCCGATCTTCTGTGGACGGTGAGCTGAGGGGATGTCGGAGACGGCGGAGACGACAAAGACGAGGCGGTGGAGCTCGGTGCTCCGGTGGAGCGTGCGGCGTTGGGAGTGGCCTCTGTAGATGACGAAGACGAACAAAAACATGTCAAAAAGGTTTGTGTGGTCGGGCTAGACCGATAGCAGAGGTTAGAGAGGCTGGGGATGCTCACCGGTGTAGCAAAACGGCGGTGAACTTCGGTGGCTGGGGCGAGATCGGAACGGCGAGGGTGCGAGCTATGGTGGGAGTTGGGTTAGGGTTTTTGGGGGGTTCGGAGGAGGAGGGGCTTGGCCTTTTATAGGGCGTAGTCTTGGGCGAGGG
Source organism: Triticum aestivum (assembly GCF_018294505.1). Taxonomy (NCBI): domain Eukaryota; kingdom Viridiplantae; phylum Streptophyta; class Magnoliopsida; order Poales; family Poaceae; genus Triticum; species Triticum aestivum. Next base: position 137,550,675 of record NC_057802.1, read on the forward strand.
GGCGTCTCGGGATCACGATCCCGAGAGGATCGGAACCGCGGCGGTGTCGGGCGTGCTTCGGTTCGGTTTCGTGAGCGAGGGGTTGGGGTTGAGGGCGGGCCCGGGGCGTCAGCGAGAGAGAGAGAGGGGAAAGGCGCGACGGGCGACCGAGGGGGAGAGGAAATCGGGCGCAGGGCGCTGGGCTGCGGCGGCTCGGCCACTGGCGGGCTGGCGTCTGCCCCGCTGGCTGGGCCGGTTGGCCTGGCTGGTGCCTGGGGCTTTGCCTCTTTTCTTTTTTTTTTGAATTAGAGAGAAGAGAAAACAAAGAAAAATATATATTATTTTTATATAGGACATATATATCAAAATTCTCAGGGGAATTAATCCTACAACGTGGACATTTTTCCAGGGGCAAAACTCAAACAAAAAAACAATTTCTAGAAATCCCAAATAAAATTCAAATTTGAATTTGTGATGCCCGGATAATTAAGCTACAGTAACCCTCTACTAATGATGCCATGTCACCTCGGTTACTGTTGTTAATCTCGCGTTAGTTCGAAACCGATTCAAATTCAATTTTGAATTAAAGTTAAACGATAAAAGTTTTCAAACATAAAAACTAAAATGTGCTAAATGTTACAAATAAATCCTTAGTAATAATGGTGGAGAACCCACATTTAAAAAAAAAATTAAAGGCACTAAAATAATTAAAACAGTGGCTTAATCAATTAGATAATGCCTTTTTAGAATTAATAAAATGTTAAACTATTTTATTTGGGTGCCATAATTAAATGTGGCGGTGGTATATTAAGCTATACTGATTTAGGAGTTGTTTTTCTATTTTTGAAACTAAAATAAATTGAAAACTATAGGGAAAGTAAATGAACAGAAAAGAAAATCTTAAAAGAGAGAAGCCCCCCCCCCACTGGGCCAGTCGGCCCAGCTGTTAGGCAGGCCGGCCCAACCGGCCTCGCCCACTCCCCTTACCCCCTGGACCCTGTAACCCTAACCCCACCCAGACCGCACACTCCCCTCCCCCCACGTCGCCCACTCCCCCCTCGATCTGGATTGAGACCAAGGGCTTGACCCCGTCGCCCCCGACGCCCGTCGCCACCACCACGTCGCCGCCCGCGACGCCGTCGCTTCGTCG
>NC_057802.1:137552377-137573890 GCF_018294505.1 Triticum aestivum
CGCCGCTCTCCCCGTCGCCTCGCCTCGCTGGACGCCCCCGCCACCTCGACGCCGTGCCCCTGCCTCGGGTCGTCGTCCACCCGTCGCCTCGCCGGCGCCGCCCGACCCGCGCCACCTCGTCCGCGTCGCGCTCGCCCCGTCGTCGATCTACCTCGCCGGACCACCCCGAGCCCGCTGCCCTCCCCGACCGGCCCCTTGTGAGCACGCCTCCCACTCTCTGCCCCCGCGCTCACCACTTCTCCATCGCCGTAGGCCTCGTGCCCCTGCAGCCGTCACCGCTCACCGCGCTCACCCCCCTGCCCGCGCGCCGTACCCCCTCGCCGGAGCTCCCCTGCTGCCCTACAGCGCCCGGTCGGGTGCGCCTCTGTTCGGGCTGTGCCCGACACCCGCGCCCGCTATGGCTCCTCCAGAGCCACTGACTAGGGGGCCCCACGCCCTAGAAAACAAAAAAATGATTTAAAAAATATTAATAAAAATAAATAAATAAATAAATAATTAAGATAATTAATTAACTTAATTAATCCTGTTAATATTAATTAATTAAGATTAATTAACCTAATAACTAATTAACTACTGTTAATTAGCTAACAGCCCCTAACAGGTGGGACCCACCTGTCAGGTTGACCAGGTCAACGGTCAACGTTGACTGCTGACGTCATGCTGATGCATTAATTAAATTTCGAATTAAATTAATTTATTAATTCTAAAAAGATTTAAATCTTTAAAAATTAATATAAAATAAACCGTAGCTCGGATGGAAAAACTTTGTACATGAAAGTTGCTCAGAACGATGAGACGAATCCGAATACGCTGTCCGTTCGTCTACCATGCGTCCCTAGCATAGTGAACCTGCAACATTTCACCTCCGGTTCATCTGTTCGAAAACGTGAAACACCGGGGATACTTTCCCGGATGTTTCACCCCTTCGCCGGTATCACCTATTCCTACGTTAGGTCACCCCTAGCACAACGTATCGCCGTGTTTTGCTTTGTGTTACATTTGATTGCTCTGTTATTTATTGTGTTCCCCCTCCGTTACTTCTTTCCGGTAGACTCCGAGACCGCTGCCGATGTTCGTGTGTTCGACTACATCGAAGACGACCCCTCCTTCTTGCCAGAGCAAACCAGGCAAGCCCCCCCTTGATCACCAGATATCGCCTACTCTACTCTCTACTGCTTGCATTAGAGTAGTGTAGCATGTTACTGCTTTCGGTTAATCCTATTCTGTTGCATAGCCTGTCATTGTTGCTACAGTTGTTTCCCTTACCTGCTATCCTACTGCTTAGTATAGGATGCTAGTTTTCCATCAGTGGCCCTACATTCTTGTCCGTCTGCTGTGCTATACTATCGGGCCGTGATCACCTGGGCGGTGATCACGGGTATATACTTATATACTATATACATGACACATGTGGTGACTAAAGTCAGGTCGGCTCGTTGAGTACCCGCAAGTGCTACTGATGAGAGGGCTGAAAGGACAGGTGGCTCCATCCCGGTAGAGGTGGGCCTGGGTTCCCGACGGCCCCCGACTGTTACTTTGTGGCGGAGCGACAGGGCAGGTTGAGACTACCTAGGAGAGAGGTGGGCCTGGCCCTGGTCGGCGTTCGCGGATACTTAACACGCTTAACGAGTTCTTGGTATTTGGTCTGAGTCTGGCCATTTGGTCTATACGCACTAACCAACTACGCGGGAACAGTTATGGGCACTCGACGTTGTGGTATCAGCCGAAGCTCTTTTTAACGTCAGCGACTGAGTGGCGCGCGCCACATTGGACCATAAGCTCGCGCTTGTATTAAGGGGGCTAGGTCTGCTTCCGGCCGCGTACGCAACGTGCAGGTGTGCAATGGGCGATGGGCCCAGACCCCTGCGCGCATAGGGTTTAGACCGGCGTGCTGACCTCTCTGTTGAGCCTAGGTGGGGCTGCGACGTGTTGATCTTCCGAGGCCGGGCATGACCCAGGAAAGTGTGTCCGGCCAAAGGGGATCGAGCGTGTTGGGTTATATGGTGCACCCCTGCAGGGAAGTTTATCTATTCGAATAGCCATGTCCCTCGGTAAAAGGACGACCCGGAGTTGTACCTTGACCTTATGACAACTAGAACTGGATACTTAATAAAACACACCCTTCCAAGTGCCAGATACAACCCGGTGATCGCTCTCTAACAGGGCGACGAGGAGGGGATCGCCGGGTAGGATTATGCAATGTGATGCTACTTGGTGAACTTACCATTTACTCTCTTCTACATGCTGCAAGATGGAGGTGGCCAGAAGCGTAGTCTTCGACAGGACTAGCTATCCCCCCTTATTCTGGCATTCTGCAGTTCAGTCCACCGATATGGTCCTTTACACATATACACATGCATATGTAGTGTAGCTCCTTGCTTGCGAGTACTTTGGATGAGTACTCACGGTTGCTTTTCTCCCTCTTTTCCCCTTTCTATACCTGGTTGTCGCAACCAGATGCTGGAGTCCAGGAGCTAGAGATCCCGAGGATGATTCTACATGGAGTTCGGCTTCGAGGAGTAGTTAGGAGGTCCCAGGCAGGAGGCCTGGCCTCTTCGATTGTTGCTACTTTTGTGCTAGCCTTCTTAAGGCAAATTGTTTAACTTATGTCTGTACTCAGATATTGTTGCTTCCGCTGACTCGTCTATGATCGAGCACTTGTATTCGAGCCCTCGAGGCCCCTGGCTTGTATTATGATGCTTGTATGACTTATTTATGTTTTAGAGTTGTGTTGTGATATCTTCCCGTGAGTCCCTGATCTTGATCGTACACATTTGCGTGCATGATTAGTGTACGGTCAAATCGGGGGCGTCACAGAATTCAAACTTTTTGGCAATACTTTTCTTCTGATATTTTTGGAGTGTCATGTTTACTCCTCTCATACTTTTGCTCAAGTATTTGTCAGGCATTGTTTGAAATAAATTCAACTGCCAATTTGAATCCAAATTCCAACAAACTCAAAAGCCTCTGAAATAATTCAAATGTCACTCAATTCAAGCAATATGCATAGATGCTTAGCTATAATTGTAAAACATTCCAAATGGGAAATTTGGGATGTTACAAACCTACCCACCTTAAGATGAATCTCTCCCTCGAGATTCGAGTTGGCTGGCAAATAGGTGCGGGTGGTCTCGGCGGAGGTCTTCTTCTCGCTCCCAGGTGGCTTCCTCCTCGGAATGATGACTCAACAGAACCTTGCAAAACTTGATGATCTTGCTGCGGGTGACTCTGTTCGCAGTCTTGAGAATTAGGACGGGTTTCTCCTCATAAGTCAGATCACTGTCGAGTTGTATGGCCTCTAGGGGCACTGTGTCTCTCAACGGAATTTCGGCCATCTCAGCATGGCATTTCTTCAGCTGAGAAACATGGAAGACATCATGAACTCCGGACAATCCTTTCGGCAATTCCAGCTTGTAAGCAACTTCTCCACGACGTTCGAGGATTTTGTAGGGGCCAATGAACCTGGGTGCCAACTTTCCTTTAACACCAAACCTCTTGATTCCACGAAGTGGGGACACACGGAGATATGCTCGGTCTCCAACTTCATACGTTATCTCCTTGCATTTACTGTCGGCATAACTCTTTTGTCTCGACTGGGCTATCTTGAGTCTATCTCAAATCAGCTTGACCTTCTCTTCGAAGTCTCTGATAAGATTGGGACCAAAAAGTTTTCGGTCTCCAACACCATCCCATAGCAATGGTGTTCTACACCTCCTTCCGTATAGAGCTTCGAAAGGGGCCATATTCAGACTGGTCTGATAGCTGTTGTTGTACGAGAACTCTGCGTATGGAAGATTGTCATCCCAGCTAGATCCATAGTCTAGCGCGCAAGCTCTCAACATGTCCTCCAGAATCTGATTGACTCCCTCTGTCTGTCCGTCTGTCTGCGGATGAAAAGCTGTACTGAATTCCAGCCTCGTACCCAAAGTTTCATGCAATTGATTCCAAAACTTTGAGGTAAATTGTGTTCCTCTATCTGACACGATACTCCTCGGAACTCCATGCAGACATACGATCCTGGTCATGTATATCTTGGCTAACTTAGCGCTGGTATATGTGGTCTTCACAGGAATGGAATGAGCTACCTTGGTCAAGCGATCAACCACTACACAGATAGAATCATAACCTGAATGGGTCCTCGGTAATCCTGTGATAAAATCCATTCCAAGTTTTTCCCATTTCCACTCGGGTATCGGCAAAGGTTGAAGTAACCCTGCCGGCTTCTGATGTTCCGCCTTTACTCGCTGACAAACATCGCATACTTCTACGTACTCGGCAATATCCTTCTTCATACCTGTCCACCAGAAACTTTCCTTCAAATCCAGATACATCTTGGTGTTGCCTGGGTGAATCGAGTACGGTGAATCATGGGCCTCCTGAAGAATTAACTTCCTGACCTCTGGGTCATTAGGCACATAGACGCGATCCTCAAACTATAAAGTTCCGTGCTCATCTTCACGAAAACCTTTCGCCTTTCCGTTACACATCTTTTCCTTTATCTCTGCAATTCCCTTGTCTGTCTTCTGGGCTTCACGGATTCTTTCGGTCAGAGTGGACTGTATATCCAAGGTGACGACAAATCCTCTCGGTACTATCTCCAGTCGGAGCTCTCTGAGATCGTCGGCTAATTCCTGAGGTAATCCTCCAGCTATGAGGGTGTTCACATAACTTTTACGGCTCAAGGCATCTGCTACAACATTTGCCTTCCCTGGGTGATAATGCAATCTCATGTCATAGTCCTTGATCAATTCAAGCCATCTCCTCTGCCTGAGGTTCAATTCCTTCTGCGTGAAAATATACTTCAGGCTCTTATGATCCGTGTAAACATCGCAACTGTTTCCGACAAGGAAATGTCTCCAGGTCTTGAGTGTGTGCACTACGGCTGCTAACTCCAAATCGTGTGTGGCATAATTCATCTCGTGAGGTCGCAGCTGTCTGGAGGTATAAGCTACAACTTTTCCTTCCTGCATGAGCACTCCTCCGATTCCTTGACGAGAAGCATCACAATATACCTGGTAATCCTTGTGTATGTCCGGCAAAATTAGCACCGGGGCGGTAACCAAATGTTTCTTCAGCTCCTGAAAACTAACTTCACAATCCTCGGTCCAAATGTACTTGGCTTCCTTCTTCAACATCTCAGTCATGGGCTTGGCAATCTTGGAGAAATTCTCAATAAACCTCCGATAATATCCTGCGAGTCCGAGAAAACTGCGGATCTCCTTGACTGAGGTGGGGGACTGCCAGTTGGTGACCGATTCGACCTTAGTGGGGTCGACTGCTATTCTTTCTCCTGAAATAACATGTCCGAGGAATCCGACTTCCTTCAGCCAAAATTCACATTTGTTGAACTTGGCATATAACTGATGTTCCCGGAGTTTCTCCAGAACTAGACGCAGATGTTCCTTATGCTCTTCCTCGCTCTTGGAGAAAACCAATATGTCATCGATGAACACCACGACAAACTTGTCCAGATATTCCATAAATACCTTGTTCATCATGCTCATGAAATACGCAGGGGCATTAGTCTATCCGAATGACATGACAGTATACTCATATAAACCATACCTGGTGGTGAAAGCTGTTTTGGGTATATCATGTTCACAAATCTTCAGTTGATGATACCCTGATCGAAGATCGATCTTGGAGAATACCTTGGCTCCAACTAGTTGATCAAATAAGTCATTAATCATCGGCAGAGGGTACTTGTTCTTGATGGTCACGTTGTTCAATGAACGATAATCCACAACCATTCTCAGGGTTCCATCCTTCTTCTCTACCAAAAGAACTAGGGCTCCTCAAGGTGACGAGCTTGGCCGAATATATCCCTTCTCCAATAGCTCCCTAATTTGCTTCTTGATCTCTTCCAAATCATTCGGGGGCATCCGATAGGGTCTCTTGGATATCCCGGCTCCCGGGCAATAACTCAATCAAAAACTCAATGTCTCTGTCCGGTGGCATTCCTGGTAATTCCTCTGGAAACACATCGGGAAAATCTTGCACTACGGGCACTTCCTCCTGAACAACACCCGTGAGGGAATTCACCCGATTCTTCATCGGTGTGCGTCTGGATACATACTTGATCCTCTTCTGCTCCGGGGTGGTGAGCAAAATCGTCTTGCGGGCACAGTCGATGTTTCCTTCAAACTTTGTCAACCAATCCATGCCTAGAATTACATCCAAACTCTGGGATTCCAATACTATGAGGTCTGCGGGAAAATCATGGTTTCCAATGCTGAGGGTCGAATGACAGCCTAAGCCTGCCATCATCTCTCCTCCTGGGGAAGTGACCTGAAGCGGGGTTCTAAGGGTTCTAGTGGGCAACCCGTACTTTTCCACCACTACCCTTGATATGAATGAATGCGTTGTATCGGAATCAAAGAGTACCAATACTGGATGTGAATTAAATAAAAACTTACCAACCACAGTGTCTGGCTGATCATAGACGTCCTCCACGTCAAGGTGATTCACCTGAGCACGAGGAAAAGGGTTGGGCTTCTTTGTTGAGCTTCCATTGCCGTTGCCGTTTCCATTCCTCTGCTTGGCCTCTGGACAATCGGTGGCATAGTGTCCTGTCTTCTAGCACTTGAAACAGGTGATATGACTCAGATCCTTCTGAGCCGGAGCAGGACGGTGCTGGTTGCCATTGCCTCCATTTCCTGACTTGGAGTTGTTGTCGTGGTTGCGATTGTTCCCATTCCCTCGATGGTTATGTCCTCCATGATTATGTCCTCCGTGGGTGTGATGGGTATGTCCTCCCGAGTATGGGGTATAGCGGGGCTTCTGCTGAGCTCCAGAGTTGTACTTTCCCTGGCCATATTTCCGCTTGCGGCTATCAATCTGCTGCTGCTTGCCTTCAAGTATGGTGGCCTTGTCTACCAGCTCCTGGTAGTTGTTGAAGGTAGCCACCATTAGCTGCATTCCTAGCTCATCATTGAGTCCCTCGAGAAACTTCGCTTGCTTTGCGGCATCTGTGGCCACATCATCTGGGGCATAGCGAGATAATTTGCTGAACTCATCCACGTACTGCCCCACAGTACGGTTCCCCTGGCGTAAGTTGCGGAACTCACGCTTCTTCAGACTCATGGCTCCAGCTGAGACATGAGCGGTGCGGAAGGCCTGCTGGAACTCAGCCCATGTCACGGTGGCGGCCGGATAAGTGGCGGTGTAGTTCTCCCACCAAGAAGCTGCAGGTCCATCAAGCTGATGTGCGGCAAAACGCACCTTCTCTGCATCTGTGCATCCAGCAGTGGCTAACTCCCTTCCGACTTTGCGGAGCCAATCATCGGCCACAATTGGCTCAGTGCTGCTAGAGAACACTGGCGAATTCAACCTTAGGAAGCGGGTCAAGTTGTCAACTGGGGGTGGTGGCGGTGGATTGTTGTTGTTGTTGTTGTTGTTGTTGTTGTTGTTGTTGTTGTTGTTGTTGTTGTTGTTGTTGTTGTTGTTGTTGTTGTTGTTGTTGTTGTTGTTCTGGTTCTGGATGAGCATCTGCATCCGGGCATTCTGCTGCTGGATCAGCTGGGTGAGCTCCGGCGGAAAGTTGAAACCGGGGTCACGTCTCGGAGGCATCTGGTGTTTTGGAGTGGATGAGAAATTAGAATAGAACAAGGGTCTAATGAGAAAATAGCACTACCCATATGAATGCAAAATCATAGTCAAACCAACCATTTATTCATTCATCTCAAACAAGGTTCCATATCGGATTACAAAATCTCGCGACTAATCGAAAATAACGGCCTAACCGACCGACGAAAAAATAAAATAACATGGCGGTCGACTAAATGTCTTCATCAATTATTCTTGCGTCCTCTGGTGCGGCGTCCTCTGGTGCGGCGTCTCCTCTTGCGGCTTTCTTCGGTGGAGCTCTCTTCATAATCCTGGTCATTGCTCACGAGGGGTCCATCATCTCCACTCGGAAAAAGGTCTTCTCCCAGGTCTATCTTCTCCTCCAGTGTGGCAATATATTTATCCCGGACCTCGACTCTATCCATAAAATCCTGGACTTCTTCTTCATGTTCAAGGAAGTCCACGCGTGCTTTCTCCTCCAGTTCCAGTTCACGGAACAACAGCCTCCTATGTACCTTCGAGTTTCGGCACGTCTGGATTTCCCGGTTCCTGATGAGACTCTCCAAGTCTTGGACATATGAAAGAATGGAGTCGTCCTCTATGGTATGGATGATATCTCCATTCCTAGCTCTGCGAGAAATCATGGCGAGGTTTGATGGGTCGAGCTCGGCCCTGTACTCTTCTCGGAGATGTCCAAGTGCATGATAAATCGCCATGTCTATTCCGAGGATCCAAGTGAAATCGGTAAACTCAAAGTCAATGGGCTCTGAATGTCCTCCGAAGGTCCTCCCTGGAATGTGCACCTTAATCCTGTAGCGGGTATCCGTCGGAAGTGCATTGGTAGGCTTCCCGGTGATTGAGGGCAGAGCAATCTTCAGCTTCTTCATGATCTAAACCAGCTTCTTGCCGAGAAGCATCGTCTCATCTGGCTGGCAAAACTCCGGTAGCAGAACTGGGGTGAACTCGGCGGCCATCTAGAATGTTGAAAATCGGAGAGAAGTCAGAAATGAACAGGGGAGAATTACGGAATGATAAGGACATAAAATAAAATAGTCTCTTCCTATGGCTTTCTGATCCTAGGGGTTACGTCCTACGGTCAGCGTGTGCTCTGAATACCATCTCTGTAGCGACCCGACCCGAAATCGGTCAAGTCTCTGTGTAGCTGTACCATCCCAAGATCATGCTGGCACACATAGTACATTGATGCAAAGATTCAAAGTTCAATCACACCTGAATTTATTACATGATTCTCATATCGAGTCTTTATTACATCATAATAAATTCGGCCGAAGGCCAACTCATGAGAAATAAACTAAATAAAGTTGCGGAAGCGTAGACGAATAGCGAGTCCATCCGACTCCATAGGGCAATCGCCAAGCGTGGATCGTGGCGTCACTCCTGATCGGAAAACTCCTCTGCAACATAAGACGTTGCAGCGGTGTAGGTCAGCATTTTGAATATGCCGGCAAGTCATGAAGAGAGAACAACAATAAAATTACTAATACTATATGCAATTTGGCTGTGGGGCTCTAAGTTTCATTGTTTTGCGAAAAAGCCGGTTTTTCCCTACAACAAGGACTTGTTTGCAATTACTACAAAATGTTGGTAGTTATTGAGATGGTTCCGCCAACCAATGTCTCATTCCCAATTATTAAATAACCCCTCAATTAATTTATTAAGTTTGGTGTTGAGATTTCCGAAATACTCCAAGTTCCAGAGGCTCAAATTGTCCGTAACCGAGGACACGACTAATCGATTAGGTCTTCACTCTGCAGAGGTTTGTGCACTTTACCCGCAAGAATCGTTCCCTCCTTTAAGTCTTCGCACTGCCTGGTGTTTGAAGACGGGACGAACGAAACAGGGTCTTCCGAAGAGTTCCTCTGGGCCACTGCCGGTGCCCATCCAATCCTACCGTTCTTCTACATCTCGTAGCACCGTCCGGCCAGAGTCACGCCTAGGGTCGACCAAGCCAGAGCCCATAATGGCTTGCGGCTGCACAGGTAAGCTTCCGGTCAATGGGGTATCCATCCGTCTCTTCGTGGCTGGGTGAAGCTTTCCGCAAGATGTCATGGCGCTTCTCCATGCATCCCGGCCATCCGCTGGTTTCTCCAGGGTGCCCGTCAACCGTCCTCCACCCAGTAGTGAATTTTGAAGTCCATCTTGAGCTTGATGTCATGGGGTTTTCATCATCTTGACTCTCGCATCCCCCTTATGAATCACTCAACCAACCCCGTCTACGAGCATAGCAAAATAAACTACATCGTCCCGGGCATCGGTAACAAGGGAGAAGGGTTCATCCTACCTCATGATACTACTCAAGAACATAACTTAACAAAATTCTCCTACTGCATGCATGGTGGGGAGGTATAACTCTAATGAAATAAAATCATAGGTATTGTAAAAACATGATCAAATGACTTGCCTGGCTGACGGTCTTCGAAAGCTAGCGACTCGTAATAGCAGGCTTCGCACTCCGGAAACTCTACCGAGTCAAACAATAGCACAAATAAGTATAGCACAATATAACATAACAGCAAGTTGAAGTAAAACACCTAAGCACTCAAACCAAAACCAAAGAAAAACTCGGAGAAAGCAAATCAAGGTTTTCATCATATCAAGCAACAACTAAGAAATAGTTTTACAAAACTAAAACTTTTCTTAACAGAACCTAAGCATTGGTTTTGCTAACTAACAGAAGGGAAAACATCATACAAACTAGGAGCAAAAAGAATCACATCAGAAGCTATTATAGAACTCCTTATGCCTAAAACAATCCTAGCAAAGAAAATAAAATAATTTTTTTACTCTACCATAAATAAAAGTTCATCCTCTGTAGCTACAGAAACTAATCTAAAATAAACTATAACATAATAAAAATAAAATTATTTACTAACTAGAACAGTAGGAAAACAGTAGCTAGCTAAATAAACAAGAAAAACATGATTTCGACATAAAAATAATTGTTTATATCTAAAATACCCAAACAAGTTCCTACTGCTAGCCATGGTCAAAACTAAGCAGTAGCAAAAAGAATCACTAGAAAATAATAATCCTAACTCAATTTATGGTAGAAAAACTAATCTGTCTAAATCTAATATAAAACTATTTCTAATAATTTAAACATGGCTAAACATATTTTCTACAGACACTACAACAAATTTTCAAACTAACAAAACAAGAATCAACTAAAAATATTAAAAAACCTAAGAGAAACCGATTTTACAAGATTGGAACTTTTCTGTTTTTAAAACAGAACGTAAATAACAGAAAAAAAAACTAATGGGTGCTATTGGGCTCGGGGTGGTGCGATCTGAAACTAAACCGCGCCAGGTCGTTAACTAACATACGCGTACAGTGTATAACTAAAAGTAACCAGTGAACCGGTTTAAATCTAAACCTAAAAAAACCGTACACTAAAACCAATAAAAAAACGAGTTACTAAACCGATCTAACGGTTCGATCTAAAAGAAAAAAAAATAGAGGAGCGCTCGTGCTTACAGAGAGGAAACGGGCATGGCAGGGAAGAAGAGGCCAGTGGGCGGTGGGGCTCAGGTCGTCGGCGGCGTCGGCGAGGATGTCCAGGTGATGCGGGTGTGGACGGTGAGCTGAGGGGATGTCAGGGACGGCGGAGACGACGAAGACGAGGCGGTGGAGCTCGGTGCTCCGGTGGAGCGTGCGGGGTTGGGAGTGGCCTCTGTAGATGACGAAGACGATCAAAAACATGTCAAAAAGGTTTGTGAGGTCGGGCTAGACCAATAGCAGAGGTTAGGGAGGCTGGGGATGCTCACCGGTGAAGCAAAACGGCGGTGAACTTCGGTGGCTGGGGCGAGATCGGAACGGCGAGGGCGCGAGCTATGGTGGGAGTTGGGGTAGGGTTTTTGGGGGGTTCGGAAGAGGAGGGGCTTGGCCTTTTATAGGGCGTAGTCTTGGGCGGGGGGCGTCTCGGGATCACGATCCCGAGAGGATCGGAACCGCGGCGGCGTCGGGCGTGCTCCGGTTCGGTTTCGTGAGCGAGGGGTTGGGGATGTGGGCAGGCCCGGGGCGTCAACGAGAGAGAGAGAGGGGAAAGGCGCGACGGGCGACCGAGGGGGAGAGGAAATCGGGTGCGGGGCGCTAGGTTGCGGCGGCTCAGGCGCTGGTGGGCTGGCGCGTGCCCCGCTGGCTGGGCCGGTTGGCGCTGGCTGGGCCGGTTGGCCTGGCTGGCGCCTGGGGCTTTGCCTCTTTTCTTTTTTTTTGAATTAGAGAGAAGAGAAAACAAAGAAAAATATATATTATTTTTATATAGGACATATATATATCAAAATTCTCAGGGGAATTAATCCTACAACGTGGACATTTTTCCAGGGGCAAAACTCAAACAAAAAAAACAATTTATGGAAATCCCAAATAAAATTCAAATTTGAATTGAAACTTTTTGGCAATACTTTTCTTCTGACATTTTTGGAGTGTCATGTTTACTCCTCTCATACTTTTGCTCAAGTATTTGTCAGGCATTGTTTGAAATAAATTCAACTGCCAATTTGAATCCAAATTCCAACAAACTCAAAAGCCTCTGAAATAATTCAAATGTCACTCAATTCAAGCAATATGCATAGATGCTTAGCTATAATTGTAAAACATTCCAAATGAGAAATTTGGGATGTTACATATATTGCTGTTGCTTTCTTCATGACTTATACATGTCCCTATGACTATGAGATTATGCAACTCCCGAATACCAGAGGAACACTTTGTGTGCTACCGAACGTCACAACATAACTGGGTGATTATAAAGGTTCCCTACAGGTATCTCCAATGGTACTTGTTGAGTTGGCATAGATCAAGATTAGGATTTGTCACTTCGATTGTCAGAGAGGTATCTCTGGGCCCTCTCGGTAATGCACATCACTATAAGCCTTGTAAGCAATGTAACTAATGATTTAGTTGTGGGATGATGCATTACGGAACGAGTAAAGAGACTTGCCGGTAACGAGATTGAACTAGGTATTGAGATACCGACGATCGAATCTCGGGCAAGTAACATACCGATGACAAAGGGAACAACGTATGTTGTTATGCGGTTTGACCGATAAAGATCTTCGTAGAATATGTAGGAACCAATATGAGCATCCAGGTTCCGCTATTGGTTATTGACCGGAGATGAGTCTCGGTCATGTCGACATAGTTCTCGAACCCATAGGGTCCGCACGCTTAACGTTCGGCGACGATCGGTATGATGAGTTTATGTGTTTTGATGTACCGAAGGTAGTTCGGAGTCCCGAATATGATCACGGACATGACGAGGAGTCTCAAAATGGTCGAGACATAAAGATCGATATATTGGACGACTATATTTGTACGTCGGAATGGTTCCGGGTGAGTTCGGGCATATACCGGAGCACCGGGAGGTTACCGGAACCCCCCGAGAGGTATATGGGCCTTATTGGGCCATAGTGGGAGAGAGGAGAAGGGAGAAAAGGAGGGGGCGCGCCCCCCAAGCCCAATCTGAATTGGGTGGGAGGCCGGCCCCCCTTTCCTTCCTCCTTCCACCCTCTTCCGTCCTCTCCTAATCCAACTAGGGAAGGGGGGATCCTACTCCCGGTGGGAGTAGGACTCCCGTTGGGGCACGCCTAGGAGGCCGGCCCTCTCCCCCTCCTCCACTCCTTTATATACGGGGGAGGGGGGCACCCCATAGACACACAAGTTGATCATTGATCTCTTAGCCGTGTGCGGTGCCCCCTCCACCATAATCCACCTTGGTCATATCGTTGCAGTGTTTAGGCGAAGCCCTGTGCCGGTAGCTTCATCATCACCATCATCATGCCGTCATGCTGACGAAGCTCTCCCTCGACACTCTGCTGGATCGTGAGTTCGTGGGACCTCACCGAGCCGAACGTGTGCAGATCGCGGAGGTGCCGTACCTTCGGTGCTAGGATCGGTCGATCGTGAAGACGTACGACTACATAAACCGCGTTGTCATAACGCTTCCACTTATGGTCTACGAGGGTACGTAGACAACACTCTCCCCTCTCATTGCTATGCATCACCATGATCTTGCGTGTGCGTAGGATTTTTTTTGAAATTACTACGTTCCCCAACAAGTCTGCCGGCCTGGCGAACACAGCACATAGCACCAAAGCTAGCCCCCGCCACTGCATGCCATACATCAGCCTTGACCCCCACATCATGGATCCGTTAACCTTCACCACGCACGCTGGATTTTCCTGGCCGTCGCGCACTATAGCTTTCCTACCGACGTCGCAAGCTAGCCCCCGCCTGACGATTCCCTTTGCCAGGAGGTGCTCGCCGACGAGGGAAGCTCGTCTCCGACACCGGCGCCTCCTATTGTCCACCGCAGGCTCGTGTCGGTCGTCTTCTTCCTCGCGTCCGGCGGCTTTCTCTGGTAATTTTGTCTCCTCGTCGCCTCTTTCCGATTCTAGTACGCCAAGCTATTTTGTTGTCGGCCCGCCGCCGCCGTGCTCTCGTGCAACCGCCGTCGTGCCTGAATCGATGCCGAGAGAGAGGGGCAGGTGTGAGCTTTCTGTTCGGGAAAGGTGAAACTTGCATAATGATTGGGGTTGCGAACGAGGATGCCCATATCCGCGAGATTTTCGTGGACGTGTGTAGCCGAGTTTTGGGAGAATATACCAGGAATCTCGGCAGACCTTATCCCTCGCTATCCCTCCTCTTTAGTTAACCAAACACTCGGCATCCCCTTTTAAACTGTCTATCCCTATCCTCAAGAGGTTATCCAGTGAACCAAACACACCCTTAGGTTTCAGATGTGTCCACTCTAGAGAAAGTGCTAGCATGTCTCTCTTGCTGAAAGAATGTGGAACCAGTTGACATCAGATTTTGGCACGACAAAAATATAATTGGAATGACCTCAAATGAATAAGTATCTAATATGAAAAACTTCCATATCAACCAAAAGGACAACTTGATATTTGGGCCATCTCCATCCGAGTTCATCTCAGGGCCAAAATAGTGCTCGGGGTCCTGAAAGTTGCTGCACGGGATACTGCTTGGCTGATTGCACACCCAAGGTTACCTCAGATGGAAAAGTATTCTACATAAAAAAAATCTTCGCCTAGTCGGGACGAATGATTTTGGTGTTCAATTTTCTTAATTCGAGATTGTATGCAAAAGTTAAAGCTAACGCACCGCAGCCCGACCACGAGTAAAAAGTGATGCTTGGCACCATACATCATGTATACAGGGCAACGAACCTCAAGGCCCTATGGGTGATCAGGTCGACCTATGGCAGCTCATACTACCACACTCCCTGATGGGATCCCTTCAAGGCATATGAGGTTTCTGGTCCTCAAAATACCTCGTCGGTGTGTCTTCGTATCGCGCTCCCCACGAGGCTCTTCCGGCGACATGTGCTTCATACCGCGCTTGATGCCGGGGGTACACGGTTATGTGTTCGTGTGCGAACGTACTTTTTGGCGACTCCGCTGGGGATGAAGCTTTTAACGTTCCTTCATGATTGTTCTTTCTATGAAGAGATCATCATCAAGGGATTGCAAATCTACTGCGGAAATATGAATAGCCAATTCCCTTATGTAGATTCAACTAATATATATGTTGTTGCTAGATCGTTTAATGAGCATAATGCATCAGCTAGCCCTAGTTTTATCAATCATACATCTAGTTAGATGCAAAGATTCGATGCGAAATATTCTCCATGCTTCAAGTTCTTATAATTTTACCAACTTGAAACATATGTATCCCAACCCTCATGCATCGACAACCCCACAAATTCATATGCTGATGAACAATATGATGAGTTCGGTTAATCAATTTGAGACACCTCATGTTAGAACTTCCAATAGCATGCAAGAAAGTGTTTCACCCATTTATTCGTCGACAACTAACTTGTAATATGTGAGTCCAAACATGCCGACGGATAGGGGAGTTAGGCCAATTACCCTCAACCGTCATATGCTATGCCACATGTCACTAATTTTTTTGGCTCCATACGCAACTGTAGATATTAATAATTCGGCTCCGCACCTTCGCACTCATAGGTGAATAAGTGAAAATTCCACAGGAGATCACATGCCTTCACATAGTACCATAGCATACAGTACAACGCCCTACACAATGGTAAAATTTCGGCAACATAAGGGTTAATTATGATAGGCCTAGTTGTTAATGACATAGAATGTTTTTCACACCAGTATCTATAGTTCATTGCCGAAAGAGTGTAAGGGGGTAATTCTATCTAGACTAGGTTATTGAGAAGAAGCTTATGTCTTTTTGGGATGAATGCAATATTGGTCTTGAACTAATAAAAGAGAAAAATCATGTTGATTATGCTGCTCTACTAGAATAAGGTAAACAAAGAAAGCATTGCGAGTGGATAGAAATGTTAGAGAGAATGGTGATTTGGATAATAAAGTTAATTCAATTATTGAAAAGAGCTGCATCGAGTAGTATATATGCCAAATCTATTAAAGAAAATAAAGTCTTGGTAATTGGTAGAACCAATGAAAATAGTGTATAAAGATGATTCGAGTGATGAAAGTACTTCGGTTGAATAAGCCAAATCAAATATATATATTCCGAATCCATCAAATCCCAAGAGGCAAGTGTCATTGATAAAGGGCATGAAAAGCATAACAAAACAGCCGTGTTTGATTTTTCTGAAGTTGAGGGGACCTTCTTCCCGCCCTATGAGTTCCGTGCCATAGAAGTTGACGAGCATCAACCACAAGAACAAGCGGCCGAACAAATTTTGATTGACAAAGGTCTTTGAAACAATGAGGCACAAAATCAAGAAAAATATGAAGACAATGTATTAGGGAGATTTCACTATTATATGTTTATTCTTGCATATTATAAAAGATACAATTATATGCAAGTTTTTATTTTATTATTTATTTATTTTAAGGGTAATTCCTTGCCACTAATAAATTCTTTCTTAGAAAATCTATTTCTTTATAAACATAGACACAAGTATTATACAATGTGTTTGTAAATAATACTAGAGTGCGAATTTTTCACTATTATGTTTATTCTTGCATAGTATAGGAAGTGCAAATTCTGTCCAAGTTTTTGTTTAAAGTTTTTTTTCATTTATTTTCTTCTCTAACGGTAATATCAATGCCACTGATTTTTATAATACATCATATTTTATTTTATTTCGTGTAATTATACACACAAGTGTTGTACACTAAATGTGTAAATTAGAGTAGAGTGTGAAAATGCACTATTGTATCCTTTTTTGCATATTACAAAAAGTAAATGTAATTTCAATGTAAAGTTGTGTGCATGTTTTTTATGTTTTAGTTTTATTTCTTCTTTAATGGTAATACCAATGCCACTTCTTTTTAGAAAAAATAATTATTTTGATTTTGTTTTACTTTTATTTCTTCTTTAAGGGTATTACCAATACCACTAATTCATTCTGAAACATTATTTCATTTTGCGTGTAAGTATACACACATGCTCTGTACAATATATGTTCAAATTACAATAGAGTGTGCAAATTGCACTATTATATATTTTTTGCATATTACAGAAAAACATAATTTTGGTGTAAAGTCGTGTGAAATTTTTAATGTTTAATTTTATTTTAATTCTTCTTGAAGGGTAAGGCCAATGTCTAATTCACTTTCCTTAGAATTGTTTTATTTTATTTTTCTTCCTTAAGTATATAAACTAATACAAATGTTTATTTGCATGTTCTTTATTTCTTAGAAAAATAATTTTCCTTCTCAGGAAACTTCTTTTCTATGAAAATTCCATTCTTATATGCTTATTCTTGTATATTATAAAACATGCAATTTATGTGTAAATTGCGTGCAATGTTTTCATTATTTGTTTTAATTATGCTCAGTTTATTTCTTATAAAAGGATTATATCAATGCCACTAATTCATTCTTCCTTTAAAACAATTAAGTTTATTTTATTTTATTTTAGTTAGTATTTCATTTTCTTTCTTTTTTAAGGATAATACCAATCCCACTAATCCACTCCTTTGGATTGTTTTCTTTGAAAACTCCATTACTATATGGTTATTCTTGCATACTTAAAAATGTGCAATTTTTGTGTATAGTGTGCAAATTTTGTCATTGTTTGTTTTAGATTTTTTACCATTTCCTTTCTTCTTAAAGGATAATATAATTGACATTAATTCATTTTGTTACAAACCCTCATTATTATGATTTGGGTTCTGGATTTTTTTCTTCTTCTTAAAGGGTAATACAAAAGCTACTCATTCAATCTTTCTTAGAAACTTCATTATTTTGATTCCATTTTATTTTTATTTCATTTCTTTCTTCTTTGATTATAATACCAATGCCAATAATTCATTGCTTCTTAGGAAACTACATTTTTCGGAAACTCCATTGTTTATGCTTATTCTTGTATAATATAAAAAGCACAATTTCTGTGAAAATCATGTGCAAATTTTGTCATTGTTTATGTTGTTATTTTGCACTTTCTTTATTCTTAACTGGTAATAACAATGGTACTAATTCATTCTTCCTTAGAAAACTTTATTAGTTTGATTTTGGTTTATTTTTATTTTATTTTGTTTCCTCTTTAAGGGCAATACCAATGCCACTAATTCATTAGGAGCCCCCCTTTGTCTTTGCAAAATTCCACTAATATATACTTATTCTTTCATATTCTAAATAAGCGCAAATTACGTGTAAATTGTGTAAATTTTATCATTATGCGTGTTTATCTTGTTCCATTTTCTCTCTTATTGAAGGGTAATACCAGCCCCACTAATGAATTTTCTCTCTTATGAAGGGTAATACCAATTCATTAGGACCCCCCCCTCTTCATTCTTTCTTAAAAAAATCTCATTCTTTTGAGTTTGTTTTAGTTATTGTTTAATTTTCCTTCTTCTTAAGGGTGATACCAATGCCACTAATTCATTCCTTCTTAGGAAATTGCATTTTTGTGAAAATTCCAGTATTATATGCTTATTCTTTCATATTATAAAAAACATCATTTCTACATAGATTATGTATAAATTTTATCATTATATTCTTTATTTTCTATCTTCTTAAAGTGTAATACCAATGCTACTAATTCATTGTTTCTTAGAAATATCATTATTTTGATTTTGAGAAGTAGAGACACTATGGAGGCATGGATCAAATACCAATGCAACTAATTTATTCTTTCTTTAAAAAACTTATTTTTGCAAAACAAAGCCACTAGTATATAACTATTCATGCATAATATAAAAAAAATCACAATTTCGTTATTATTAGTTTAGCTTTTATTTTATTTTCTTTAAGGATAATACTAGTTTCACTAATTCGTTACTTTTTAGAAAACTTCTTTTTTCACAAAAGTTCCACCATTATATGTTTATACTTGTATATTATAAAAAAGCTCAATTTCTGTGTCAATTGTTTACAATCATTTTTTTTATTTTTTCATTTCTTTTCTTTTAAAGGGTAATACCAATGCCTGTAATTCATTCTTCCTTAAAAACTTTATTCTTTAGATTTTATTTTAGTATATTAGTATAGGGGGGACGAGAAGACTAGAGAAAGTAGATTTTTTCTCTTTTTATGTTACACCTAGTTTGCATAGTATAGGGGGGACGTGATGTGTGAGAAAGCGTATTTTTTATGTAAATTGTGTGCAAATTTTGTCATTATTTGTTGTCGTGGATGTTCAGTTAATTCGGTTAATATGGTGTCATTTGGTAGTACAATTGTTATACTTTTGTTAATATATGGTATAAAATAAATCTATGTTCCAATTTCAGTAAATACCATACTAATCTAAATTGACACAAATTTGATAATAGCATTGCGATTAGATGTGACAAAATTAGACAAAAATGATTCTTACTTGTACAATTATATAGTTGACATCAATAAACTAGTGGCAGGTAATCATGAAGTAGAGCGCAATTATTGAACTACACACAACTAAGAAAACGAATTGAATTGTACGTAGTGTAGAGGAATAGGATGCAACTCTCAATGTATTGATGGGTGCATATGCACAAGTATATTATAGTACATAGGGCAAGTCATATCCTGAACTATACAAAAGGAGGAGACTTGGAGTACAATAATACATGTGCTAAATACATATCTCAACACCCCCCCGCAGTCGAAGCGACACCGTTGCTGACGCAAAGACTGGACCGAAATTCCTCGAAAGACATCGTAGGCAAGCCTTTGGTCATGATGTTGGCAAATTGTTGGGAGGTGGGTACGTGTAGAACACGAACATGGCCAAGAGCCACCTGATCTCGAACAAAATGGATATCAAGCTCAATGTGCTTGGTGCGACGATGATGAACCGGGTTGGCGGAGAGGTAAACGGCGGAGACGTTGTCACAGTAGACGACCGTGGCCTTCTCAACAGGACACGAGAGCTCGTGAAGAAGCTGACGAAGCCAGGAACACTCAGCAACAACGTTAGCCACAACGCGGTACTCAGCCTCGGCGCTAGACCGCGAGACCGTGGGCTGCCGCTTGGACGACCACGACACCAGGGACGGTCCAAGGAAGATGCAGTAACCCGAAGTAGAGCGACGGGTGTCCGGGCAGCCAGCCCAGTCGGCGTCGGAGTAGGAGACCAGATCAGTGGCAGTGGAGGCGCGCAGAGTAAGACCAAGATCCATAGCACCGCGGACGTAGCGGAGAATCCGCTTAACGGCAGTCCAGTGAATGTCTCGAGGAGTATGCATATGCAAGAAGACCTGCTGAACCGCGTACTGAAGCTCCGGCCGAGTGAGAGTGAGGTACTGGAGAGCACCAACAATGGACCGGTAGAAGGCAGCATCCGGAGCGGGAGTACCATCAGTAGCGGAGAGCTTGGCCTTCGTGTCGACAGGCATGGCGGCCGGTTTGCAGTTAAGCATCCTAGCACTGTCGAGGAGCTCATGAGCATACTTCCGTTGATGAAGGAAGAAACCATCAGGACGGCGCACCACCTCAACACCGAGGAAGTAGTGTAACGGACCCAAGTCCTTGATGGCAAACTCAGCACGGAGACGATCAGTAAGACGGCGAAGAAGCTCAGAAGTGCATGCTGTCAGGATGATGTCGTCAACATAGAGAAGCAGATACGCCGTGTCGGTGCCCTGGTGATAAACAACAACGAAGCATCGGAGCGTGTAGAGCGGAAGCCGAGTTGATGAAGAAACACTGTGATGCGCTGGTACCAGGCACGAGGAGCCTGCTTGAGCCCATATAATGAGCGTGAGAGCAGGCACACATGATCAGGACACGCCGGATCAACAAACCCCGTGGGATGCTGACAGAAGACCTCCTCCTCAAGATGACCATGGAGGAAAGCGTTGGAGACGTCCATCTGATGAACCGGCCAGGCACGAGAAACCGCCAACTGTAAAACAATGCGGATCGTCCCGGTCTTAACAACCGGAGCGAAGGTGTCGGTGAAGTCCACACCGGCGCGTTGCCGGAAACCACGAACAACCCAACGCGCCTTGTAGCGATCAAGAGTGCCGTCGGGACGAAGCTTGTGTTTGAATACCCACTTCCCGGTGATCACATTGGCGTGCCGGGGACGGGGAACAAGCTGCCAAGTCCGCTTCTGCTGCAAAGCGTCGAACTCCTCCTGCATGGCGGCCATCCAAAGGGGATCGCGAAGAGCGGCCCGAACCGAGGACGGCAGCGGAGAGGGAGCGGGCATCGAGGCGGTGCAGACGTAGTCATCCGCATAACACGAGCTCGGCCGAAAGACACCGGTGCGCGAGCGCGTGACGGGCTCGGCCATCGGAGCAGCCGCGGGTGGCGGCGAGGCTGCAGGTGCACCTCTAGAAACCCTCGTGGCATCCATAGCGTCCATGGGAGAAGCGGGCCGAGCTGGAGACGAGGTCGCGACGTTGGGAGAATGTGGCGGCGTCGGGGCAGCGGTCGCGCCAGCAGGCGACCGAGGCGGGCGACCGAGGCAGGGTCAAGGCGGGCGACCGAGGCGGGGTCGGGGCGGGCGACCGAGGCGGGGTCGGGGCGG
>NC_057802.1:137574145-137577274 GCF_018294505.1 Triticum aestivum
AGGCAGCCCAACATGCGGGCCAGCATGCATGAAGGACCGGGACGACGTCGACGCGGCTCCAGGCGACGAGAGCGTCGAGCCGAAGGAGGGAGCCGCGGACGTCCCTGATCCGGAGGAGGGTGCCGCGGGCGGGGGTGCTGGACCACCCAAGACCGGCAGCGGGCGGCGGCGCGGAGGAGTGAGGGAGTCCTGGATTAGGGGGTCCTCAGACAGCCGGACTATATCCTTTGGCCGGACTGTTGGACTATGAAGATACAAGATTGAAGACTTCGACCCGTGTCCGGGTGGGACTCTCCTTGGCATGGAAGGCAAGCTTGGCAATGCGGATATGTAGATCTCCTCCCTTATAACCGACTCTGTGTAACCCTAGCCCCCTCCGCTGTCTATATAAACCGGAGGGTTTAGTCCGTAGGACAACAACAATCATACCATAGGCTAGCTTCTAGGGTTTAGCCTCTACGATCTCGTGGTACATCAACTCTTGTAATACTCATATCATCAAGATCAATCAAGCAGGAAGTAGGGTATTACCTCCATGGAGAGGGCCCGAACCTGGATAAACATTGTGTCCCCCGCCTCCTGTTACCATCCGCCTTAGGCGCACAGTTCGGGACCCCCTACCCGAGATCCGCCGGTTTTGACACCGACAAGGAGAACCCACCGCGGGAGGGGAAGACGGCGCCACCTGTTCCTGTGCAAAGGGAAACACAAGCTCATCAAAGTACACGTGCCATGAGGTGATGACACGGTGAGACACGGGGTCATAGCAGTGATAACCCTTCGTGTTGGCAGGGTAACCAAGGAAGACACATGGGACGGATCGAGGAGCGAGTTTATGAGATTCGGTGGCGGTGGTGTTGGGATAACAACGACAACCGAAAATACGGAGACCATCGTAGGAGGGAGGAGTGCCATATAAGAGATGGTGAGGCGCATAGTTCCAGCGCGGACGACATGGTCGGAGGTTAAGGAGTAGGGTGGCGGTGGCGAGGGCGTCGGGCCAGAACCGAGAAGGCATGTAGACATGGAAAAGAAGGGTACGCACACACTCATTGAGGGTGCGAAGGATGCGCTTGGCACGACCATTCTGCTGGGAGGTGTACGGACACGTGAGACAAAACACAGTGCCGTGGGAGGAAAGAAGATGGCGAATGGTGAGGTTGTCGAATTCTTTTCGGTTGTCGGTTTGAAGTGCGAGTATGGGTCGCCCGAACTGTGTGGAAACATAAGCATAAAATGCGATGAGGGTGGCGGCAGCATCGGATTTCCTACGAAGAGGAAATGTCCACACAAAGTGAGAGTAATCATCCAGTATAACAAGATAGTAAAGACAACCAGAATTACTGGGTACTGGAGATGTCTATACATCCCTGTGAATTAACTCAAACGGAAAAGAAGAAACTGTGGAAGAGGAACTAAACGGAAGGCGAACATGTTTGCCTAACCGGCAGGCTTCACAGGAGTGAGCGGCCGTTTTATTACATGAAAAAGGAAATCCTCTCATTATTTGACGAAGTGAAGAAGTGCTAGGATGCCCGAGACGAGCATGCCAAAGATCGACGCCGGCGGAAAGAGCTCGAGGACCACCCAGAGATGACGGCGACTGAACTAGGTAGAGGTCGCCGGGACTGTCACAGCGGTGAAGAATCATCGTGGTGCGAGCGTCCTTAACAGAAAAGCAAACTTCGTCAAATTCCACAGTTACAGAATTATCATGAGAAAGATTACGAACATAAACTAAGTTCTGAATAAGATTAGGAGAAACAATGACATTATTAAGAGAGAGGGGTCTAGAGTTAGAGGGAAAGGGATGATGCGAGAGGGAGTGGAAGTGGGATGGACGGAGGAGAGGTTACCCAGATGAGAGGACATATGAGCGGTGGCACCGGAGTCCATGATCCAATCGCCGCCACCACCAGAGTAGGGTGGCGGCTGCTGCAGCGCCGCTAGGAGGGCCGGGTCGTAGTAGGGGGCGCCGTACGCGCCATAGGAGGGCGCGACAGGAGGGGCAGGAGCGCCGCCGTAGGCGCCGAGAGGCGCGGCCAGGAGCGCCTGGTGCATGCTCGGGCTGGGGCCGAGGATGCTCAGGGTGGGGGGCCGCAGCACTGGCATGCTGTATGCGTGCACGACCCCCGTCCAGGGGTTGTAGCCGCCGGCCCAGGGTGGCGGGGGCTGCTGCTGGGGAGGTAGACCGCCGCCGCCACCTTTCCCTCCTCCTTGGCGTTGGCCGCCGCGACCGCGGCGACGGTTGCCGCCGTTCCCACCGTTGCGCGGTGGTTGGGGCAGCTGGGGCACCGGCGTGGGCTGCGGGACAGCCAGAGGGCGAGGCGCCGAGGGTGGTGTAGAGGCGCCGTTGGAGAGGCCGGCGGCCAGCGCGGTGTGGACGACACGGGTGCGGAGGTGCTTCATCCGCCGCTCCTCAAGACGAAGATAGGCCACCGCCCGCTCGTAAGTAGGGTTGGCCATGAGGGTGAGGTTGGAGGCGGCATTGCCGAAGTCCTCGTTGAGGCTGGCGGTGAGCGTCGAGAGGAGGAGCTCGTCGCCCGCCTTGAACCCGACGTCGTTGAGCTCATCGGAGAGGGTCATGAGCCGGAGACAGTAGGCGTCGATGGTGGAGTCGTTTTGATGACACCCAAAAAATTCCTGCTGCAAGAAAACAATCCGCTGAAGCTTGTTGTTGGTGAAGAGGCCATTGATCTTGGTCCACACCGTGTAGGCATCGTCCCCATCGCGAACGACGGTGTGGAAGATTTCTGGAGAGACGGTGAGGAAGAACCACCGGATCAGGGTGGCGTCGATGGCGAGCCAGTTGGCGTCGTGGTTGCCGGCGAAGAAGTTGGCGAGACCGTCCACGTGATCACGAAGGTTGTACTCACGGAAGAGGAGATTGAAGTAGGTTTTCGAGGCATAGTAGTTTGCGGAGGTGTGGGAGAGGATGATGGGAACATGATCGGAGAGGTGGATGCGGCGGATGTCGGCAGCTTGGGGCTCATCGGGTTCGAACCCATAGGAAGAGTCGAACGGGTTGCTAGGGGGAGCGCCGGAGGAGGAGGAGGTGCCGAGGGCCGACATGGCAGCAAGGGGAGATGGCGGCGCAGGATGGGTTCGGTGGGGTTTTAGGGTTTTGGG
>NC_057802.1:137577532-137584044 GCF_018294505.1 Triticum aestivum
GCGCGGCGGGGAGGGTTGGGGGGAGGAGGCGCGGCGGGGGAAGGGGTGTGGTGGGGATGGGGGCAGGTGGCACGGCGGCCAGGGAGGCGGCGGCGCAGATCAGCGGGAGCGGCGGCGGCCAGGAGAGGCGACGGCGGCGCGGCTAGGGCTGGGATAGAGTAGTTAGGGCTGATACCATGTAGAGGAATAGGATGCAACTCTCAATGTATTGATGGGTGCATATGCACAAGTATATATAATACATAGAGCAAGTCATATCCTCAACTGTACAAAAGGAGGAGACTTGGAGTACAAAAATACATGTGCTAAATACATATCTCAACACGTAGTGCTACACTAGACTACAACTAGAAGTGCTAGCCACTTAATTAGGCAGTCCAGTACTCAAGTGCTACATAACTCATGTGCTAGTAATTTTATTACTCACGTATAGGTTTGGGACACGTCTAGCGAGCGCCCAGCTGCCCGCTAGGGTTTCGTGGCATCCTTCTCTAGTAAATTTTTGTCCCCATCCAATAAATTAGGAAAGAATCTGTTTTATTTGCTACAAAAAGTAGCATGCAATGAAACATCCATCCAACAGGTGTAAAAGCATTATTTTTGAGTTCAACTTTTTCTAAAAGACATAACTTTTGAACGGAACATCAAAATTAAGATCCGCTTTCACCGTTGAAACCCTCGCGGCGTGCTCTTCAAAACTAGATCCCACGTGAGTACGTTTCGACGAAAAAAATTTGTGCAATTTTGTCCCGTTTTGTGCAACTGACTAGCCGTTCATGTGCAACTACCTGACAGGGATGTGAACCTTTTCTCGTACACCGTAAACGTGCAGTTTTCCTCGATGAGACCTCCACTCCCAAACTGCCTCCTTCCAGTGAGATGTTCAACTTCGTTTGTTGCCCAGGCCATGCAATTTTCACTAGTGGCACCACCTCGTACTACTCTCTAACAGTGAAATGTGCAATTTCGTCTGTTGCTCCGGTGCCCTGGCCAACTGCCTGGTAGTCAACTGTCGCACCAACTGAGCAGTGCAGAGAAGTGCACATTGCCGCGCCAACTGAGCATATGTGTGCCAATAGTCCTGCCAACTAAACATCAATGTCTGTGCAACTAGACTACATTGTCGCGCCAACTGAGCATATTTGTGTGCCAGTAGTCCTGTCAACTAAACATCAACGTGTGTGCAACTAGACTGCATTGCCACGCCAACTGAGCATATGTGTGTGCCAATAGTCCTGCCAACTAAACATCAATGTGTGTGCAGCTAGACTACATTGCCGCGCCGACTGAGCATATGTGTGCCAATAGTCCTGCCAACTAAACATCAATGTGTGTGAAACTAGACTACATTGCCGCGCCAACTGAGCATATATATGTGTAACTAGTCCCGCCAACTAAATATCAATGTGTGTGCATATATATTACATTGTCACATTAATTGCGTATATATGTGTGCAACTAGTGTCCTGCCAACTAAACATCAATGTGTGTGCAACTAGACTAAATTACAAGCCAACTGAGCATATGTGTGTGCAACTAGTTTTCCTGCCAACTAAACATCAATGTGTGTGCAACTAGACTATATTACAAGCCAACTAAATATCGAATGTGTGTGCAACTAGACTACATTACAAGCCATGACAATTTACATGCAACTATGCGGACCAGATTGTGCAACTCTGTGGCCATGCATGTGCCAACTAGGACTACTATGTGTGCAACTACAACTACTGTGGATGCCAACAAAAAATATTCGCATTTTCCAGCAGCTACACATCATGAACCCTGAAGAGAAGAGGAGAAGAAAGCTGAAACTTGTGCAATAATGCTGAAGTTTGATCGCTTGTGGATCCAAAGAACAGAAGCGAGAAGCATGGCTTTGCAACTTTTGTGCGACTACATCATGGATGCGCGATTTTCACCATAATATCTGTATTGGCGACCCCGCAAATGGAAGAACAGTTAGAACCTAGAACTCTGGTCGAGCATATCGGCTCAATTTAGAAATTGATGTATGAAATGCAGACTAATCCCACCAGTTGTGTCCAATATAAATGCGTCAGATCAAATAGCAGAAACAAACACTGGTAGAGAATAGGCCTTTAGTCCCGGTTCGCAAAGGCCATTAATCCCGGCTGTGCAACCGGGACTAAATATGCGCGACTAAAGGCCCCCCCTTTAGTCGCGCCTCTTACGAACCGCGACTAAAGGCCCGTCCACGTGGGCACCAGGAGTCCGTCGGGGCGGAGGACCTTTAGTCCCGGTTCTCGTGGCTAACCGGGACTAAAGGCCTCCTCCGCAGGTTTAGGGTTTTAGCCCCCCTAAACCTGGTTTCTTTTTAATTTGTAGTGTTTTATTTCTTTTATATTTTATTTTGTGTTTTATTTTAATTTTGATGAAGTTTCAGCACACATATTCTACGCTACTATATACATGCATATGAAATTTCAAACAAGAAGAATTCAAGAGGAATATATAATATATATTCAATCTGGGGTGACCATATACAACTTCGAACAAGTTTCCATACACAATTAGGATGGATGACCATATACAACTTCGAACAAGTTTCAATCTCGGGTATGCATATAAATTTCTTCGTCCTCGGTATAGTGTTCTCCTTTAGGATTGATGACTTCCCTCATGAAAAATCCTGCTAATTCATCTTGAATTGGTCGGAAGCGAGCTACTGGACTAAGCCTCCTCCGCAAGTTATCCGTCGCCTTCCGCACGCTATCCGATGCCTTCCGCTCAGAGGTGTGTCTCCGGATGTTCTCACAAACATAGTATCCACATAGATTGGTCCCCGGTGGCTGCTTATCCACATTAACTAACCTTCTAAAATCTAGCTCATGTTTGAATTCACCGACAATTTCTTCTGAGACCCGTCTCCAAACCCTACAGGGCAAAGAAAATTAAATGAACAAGGGAGTTATTAGTTACTTGATATTAGGAAATGAACGAAAGAGACCGATCAATATAGAGCTCAAATGATTGAAAATAATTACTTTTGCAGCATTTTTCTCATGTCGGCCCAACGCTTTGGATCCGAATCCATAGAGTCCATGATTAGAACTCTGGAGGTGTGAAGTTCAATATTTAGCAGAATCCAGTTGAACCTGCGGACACGTTACATGCACAGTCATGCATAACTCATCGATTAGACATACCATGCATGGAGTAAACAAAAGAGAATGGGCACAAGAGAGAAACACTCACCCAAAATGGTAAGGAAATAGAATATGACTTTTGAGTTGATGCTTTCTAAGAAACTTGTACAAGTCTTTCTCCACGTCTTCGGGGTGATTTTGTAACACATGTCCATTAACGATATGTGGGTCAATGAACCCAACATCATGGATGTTTCTTATTTTGCATTCCCAAATCTTCAATCTGCATAATAGCGTACGCAACAATATAGTTAGGACAATATATATAGTGCAGGCATTGAAGAACGAGATGAGGTAGAAATAAATCACTTACAGAACGTAGCAACTCAGCATAGATTTGTCGAGCTCGCGCAGATTGAACAGCTGGAACAATTCACTCATATGAACTTGTACAGAGTACCGTTTGGTGTGATGCTCCTCTGTAACATCCGCATAAACATATTCTTTGTCGGCCCATGTTATGAATTGCTTGTACCAACGTAGCAGATTTCGCATTTGTGGTGGTAGACTCTTTTCCCGCGCAGGCTCGACGAGAGGCCCATTCCGCACATATTGTAATGCTATCTCACATACTGGCGCATCCTCAAGGCCTAAGAAGGCACGAAGAGTCAAACCCATCTCGGACACTTGTTTCATGGCACTCGCTACAGTCAATCCAAGTGCTGCCGCAGCTGCTATGATCTCTGGGTCCTCTTCCGGACCGGCTTTCACTATGAGCGGGGGGATCGATTGTTTATTCTGCATCCCGAGCTGGTCAACTTGTTTCCCGCTTTTTTTACTTTCTTCTTTCTCCTCCTTCAATATTTTTTCTTGCCTACGAAGTTCATGTCCATAGTCGTCAGGCATATTCAGCTCGGCTTGGGACGGTGTCGTCAAAAAATCCTTAGCCCACTTCTTTTCTCAGTGAATACTTGCTTGGGCTCAGGCTCTTTTATCGCCTTCGTATCCGCCTTCCATTTCTCATAATGAGCAGACGCGGCCAATTTGGTTTCAGCTTCACTAAGTTCCCAAGGCCTTGGGAGGAGAGGCTTCAGTGATGGCTCCGGTACCCTTGTGGTCTTAGGTACATAAGGGTCCGGGTTAATAGTCCAGGAGCGGGTTTCCTTGCTGTCCGCCTGCTTCTGCTTCTTCGCCGGAGGTGGATTGGGGGGCGTCGTACCCGCCGGACGAGGATTGGGGGGCGTCGTACCCGCCGGAGGAGGATTGGGGGGCAGCGGCTGCTTACCCGCCGCAGGTTGTGGATCGGGGGATGGCGTCGAATGGCGTGAAGGAGGTGTAGGTGAACCACCACGACCACCACCACCGCCACCATCACCACCACCACCACCACCATCGGAGGGGGGTGGACTTGTTAGCCTTGGCGCCTCGCCTGGAAACACTATGTACTTCTTTTTCCATAGAATGATCTGGCGCTTGACATCTCCAAGTCTTCTCTCCCCTTCGGGTGTAGCTTTGTCAATCTCCAGGTCCTCAAACTCTTGGACTATGTCTTCCACCATGACACGAGCATAGCCATATGCAATGGGGTTGTTGTGGTGGAGTGCTCCAGGTGTACAGGGTAAAGCACTGCCGGTAGCTACCTTCGTGGAAACGTTCCCCACGGGATAATGCAGATCACATTCTTTCATCTCCTTTACATCATCCACGGGGTAGTGAGGCTCCGGTGCACGAATCTCGATCATCGGTGCATTAGCACCAGGCGGGGCATCCGTGGAAGCCACGCTGCTTCTCCACTGCTGGCTTCCGCGATCCGCTTCATGATCTTCATGCGGCCCTGCAGCCGATTTTTCTTTTACTAGTTCATGCACGGTCTGCTTCAACTCATGGAGTTCCGATGCAAACTTCGCCAAAAGATCTGCATCCCGGTCCGTCTTTCTCTTACGGCTTCTGTAACAGTACGGGTCATTGTCCTGGGAAAACCCTACTTTCCACGAAATTCTGCCTTTGCCTCGTACACGTCCTCTGTGTTCATCATTCCCGAGGGCTGTTGTCAGTGTGTCTTTCTCTCTGTTGAACTTGATCAAGCCCTCTTGAGCTTGGGCCATTGCGTCAATAAGGGCTTCGGTGGGAGCAAACTTTTTCTTCCGGTGAACACACACCCCTGTCTCCGGGTCTAGCGATCCCCCATGGCCGTACCACCAGCTTTTGGCCCTTGGGTCCCATCCCTCTGTACCTAGAGGGATTCCTCGCACCCTCAGGTCCTCCTCCATCTTCTGCCACTTAGGCTCCGAAAGGCGGTATCCTCCTAGCCCCATAATATGATGGAACTTTTTCTTACTCGCATTATCCTTATTTTTTTCAATATTTCCTTGAAATGCTCCGATTTCTTTTGCCTCACAAATTCTGGCCAATCATCTTTCAGTTTCTCATGTTGCCCATTGAAATCCGGAGTCTTGCCCTTGTTGACATAGTCACGGGTTAAATTTTTCTTGAAGTTCCGGAATGCTTCGCCCATCTTCTGAAGAGCAAACTCTTTAACTAGCCTCCTCCTCTCACGTCCACCTGGAACCTCGTTACCAAATTCATCGACTTTGTTGTATTCCGGAGGTAGAATGAAATGTTCCATAAGCTTTCTCCAGCAATCCTTTTTCGTTCTCTTGTCGACAAAACTGAAACCAAGACGTGCCTTCTTTGGCTCCTTCCATTCCTGGACGGTGATCGGGACGTTGTCTCTAACAACGACTCCGCATTGGTTGATAAACTTTGAGGTGTGCTGTAGGGGCTTGCCGGTTTCACTGACAAAATCAATGGCATATGTTTCTCCTGTTTTCATCGCCTTGGATTTGCCACGCTTTGTCGTACTCGATCCGGCCAAGGGCTAAAAAAAGAAAGAGAGTCGCGCGCGTTAATACATATGTATTCACATTTAAGTAAGTTTGTATCACGAGAGGCTCAATGTATATATATACCTCGCCGGAGGTGGTTGCTACTTGCAATTCGAGATCGTCGTTTGTTGACGGTTGACCTCCGTCGACAATGTCCGTTCCTTCACCTTCTTGATCATCGACAATGTCTGTTCCACCGTCAAGGTTCAGAAAAGAAGAGACTACATCCTCTTCTTGCTCATATTCTGAGCCCGGCACATAAGGAATCTCGTTGTTTATGATGCCCATTAAATAACGTTCAGCCTCCGAATCCCTAAGTGCCTCGGCTCTATCGTCCGCCATATGTCACTCCTGCATGTAGTAAAAATTAATTAAGTATAAAGGAATTAAAAAATAAGATTAAGGGGACATAGAGGAGGAGGAATTAAAAAATAAGATTATTGAGCACTAATTTGCATAGAAGTTTTTGTTTGAGCACTACCAAGTATTTTGTTTTTCCTTTTCTTTTTTCTTTTCT
>NC_057802.1:137585278-137589426 GCF_018294505.1 Triticum aestivum
AGGTTCTTTCGCGCCGCTTTCGTTCCCGCGCGGAAAGAGCCTTTAGTCGCGGTTCGTGTCACGAACCGCGACTAAAGGTCCTTTTTCATATAAAATAAAACTAATTCATTTTAAAATCTTAAAAATACAAATAATATATCAAAAAATTCAGAAAAATAAAACTAATTCATTTTAAAATCTTAAAAATACAAATAATATATCAGAAAATTCAATAAAATAAAACTAATTCATTTTAAAATCTTAAAAATACAAATAATATATCAAAAAATTCAAAAAAATAAAACTAATTCATTTTAAAATCTTAAAAATACGAATAATATATCAAAAAATTCAGTTCATCGATCCCTTGAAGGTTTGACAAAAGGTTTGATACATCATTCAGTTCATCGACCAAATACAAATCATCCGGATTCGCCATCGTACGTTTTAATTCACATGGTCCATTCAACAAAGTTTGGCACAATAAATTATTACACATCAATTCTTCCCTTGTGTCCCTGCTTGCTTACGATTGTGCCGTATCCATGGAGCATCCTCATCATTTAACTTAATGCTTGGGTCAGTGTTCACTTTGAAGGGCGGAATTTCACCAAACATATTATAATCTTCTGACATGTCCGTCTTGTCCTCCACTCCCACGATGTTTCTTTTCCCTGAAAGAACAATGTGGCGCTTTGGATCATCGCATGATGTACTGATCGTTTTCTTATCTTTCCGTTTCCTCGGTTTGCTACTCATGTCCT
Source organism: Triticum aestivum (assembly GCF_018294505.1). NCBI lineage: Eukaryota > Viridiplantae > Streptophyta > Magnoliopsida > Poales > Poaceae > Triticum > Triticum aestivum. Next base: position 137,586,022 of record NC_057802.1, read on the forward strand.
TCAAATAAAAAACCTGAGCGACATCTTTGGCAAGGACGAATGGTTCGTCAAGGTAACCAAGATTGTTGAAATCCACCATTGTCATTCCGTATTGCTCGTCCACCTTTACCCCACCTCCTGTTAGCTTGAACCATTTGCACCGGAACAAAGGGACCTTAAAGGAGGGTCCATAGTCAAGTTCCCATATCTCCTCTATGTAACCATAATATGTGACCTTTTGCCCATTCTCGGTTGCTGCATCAAAGTGGACACCACTGTTTTGGTTGGTGATCTTTTTATCTTGGGCGATGGTGTAAAATGTATTCCCATTTATCTCGTACCCTTGGAAAGTCGTTATAGTCGAAGATGGTGTCTTGGCCAACATGTACAACTGATCTCCAACATCATTGTCATTCATTAAATGTTTTCGCAACCAACTGCCGAAAGTCTCCATGTGGGCCTTTCTAATCCAGGATTCAGGCTTCCCCGGGTTGTCCGAGCGTAAAATATTCTTGTGTTGCTCGAAGTACGGAGCCACCAAGCTGGAATTTTGCAGAACTGTGTGGTGTGCTTCAGTCATAGAATGACCGTCCATACATATCGTTGATTTCCTTCCAATCGTGCCTTTTCCACTTAGTCTCCCCTCGTGCCGCGATTGAGGAATACCAATCGGCTTAAGGTCAGGAACATAGTCAATACAGAACTCAATTACCTCCTCATTTCCATAGCCCTTGACGATGCTTCCTTCTGGCCTAGCACGGTTACGAACATATTTCTTTAATACTCCCATGAACCTCTCAAAGGGGAACATATTGTGTAGAAATACAGGACCGAGAATGGAAATCTCTTCGACTAGGTGGAGCAGGAGGTGCGTCATAATATCGAAGAAGGATGGTGGGAACACCAACTCGAAACTGACAAGGCATTGGACCACATCGTTCTGTAACCGTGGTAGATCTTCTGGATTGATTACCTTCTGAGAGATTGCATTGAGGAATGCACATAGCTTCACAATGGCTACTCGAACATTTTCCGGTAGGAGCCCCCTCAAAGCAATCGGAAGCAATTGCGTCATAATCACGTGGCAGTCGTGAGACTTCAGGTTTTGGAACTTTTTGTCCGCCATGTTTATTATTCCCTTTATATTTGACGAGAAGCCAGACGGGACCTTCATACTGCTCAGGCATTCAAAAAAATGACCTTCTCTTCTTTGGTAAGAGCGTAGCTGGCACGACCTTGAAACCATTCCGGATGCCGGTCATCTGGGTCTTTCAAAAGTTGCTGGTCCTGCCGTGCTTCCTTTGTATCATTTGTCTTCCCATACACGCCCAAGAAGCTTAGCAGGTTCACGCAAATATTCTTCGTAACATGCATCACGTCGATTGCAGAGCGGACATCTAGGACTTTCCAATATTCTAGCTCCCAAAATATAGATTTCTTCTTCCACATGGGTGCATGCCCGTCAACTCCCCGCGGAACTGATTGTCCGCCAGGACCCTTTCCAAAGATGACTTTCAAATCCTTGACCATATCAAATATCTCAGCACCAGTACGTTCCGCAGGCTTCGGCCGGTGATCTGCCTTGCCGTTGAAATGCTTGCCTTTCTTTCTTACGTTATGATTTCGGGGAAGAAATCGACGATGACGCAAGTACACGTTCTTCTTACAATTACCCAAACGTACACTTTCAGTCTCATGTAAGCAGTGCGTGCATGCATTGTATCCCTTATTTGTCTGTCCCGAAAGGTTACTGAGAGCAGGCCAATCGTTGATGGTTACAAAAAGCAATGCTCGTAGGTCAAATTCCTCTTCTTTGTGCTCATCCCAGACACGTACACCAGGTCTGCCCCACAACTGTAAAAGTTCATCAACTAATGGCCTTAGGTACACATCGATGTCATTCCCGGGTTGCTTTGGACCTTGGATGAGCACTGGCATCATAATGAACTTCCGCTTCATGCACAACCAAGGAGGAAGGTTGTAGATGCATAGAGTCACGGGCCAGGTGCTATGGCTGGAGCTCTGCTCGCCAAAAGGATTCATGCCATCAGTACTTAGACCAAATCTTATGTTCCTTGCGTCAGCTGCAAAATCTTTGAACACTCTATCGATCTTTCTCCATTGCGTTCCATCAGCGGTGTGTCTCAACTCCCCGTCGGACTTACGGTCCTCTTTGTGCCATCGCAACGACTTGGCATGCTTTTTGTTCCTGAACAGACGTTTCAACCGTGGTATTATAGGAGCATACCACATCACCTTGGCGGGAACCCTCTTCCTGGGTTTCTCGCCCTCAACATCGTCACCAGGGTCATCGCCTCTGATCTTATAACGCAATGCAGTGCATACAGGGCATTCATTCAAATTCTCGTATTCACCGCGGTAGAGGATGCAGTCGTTAATGCATGCATGTATCTTCAGAACCTCTAAACCTAGAGGGTAGACAACCTTCTTTGCTTCGTACGTACTGGCGGGCAACTCGTTATTCTTCGGAATCATATTCTTCAACATTTTCAGCAAATTTTCAAATGATGAGTCAGCTACACCTTCCTGTGCCTTCCATTTTAGCAAATCCAGTGTGCAGCCCAGCTTTTTCAGACTATTATCGCATCCTGGATACAACGACTTTTTGTGATCCTCTAACATGCGATCCAAATTCTCCCTCTCCTTGTCAGTTTCGCAGCATCTCCGTGCATCAGCAATGGTCCGACCAAGATCATCAGCGGGCTCATCATGTGCCTCTTCTTCACCTTCACCTAACCCTTCCCCACCTTCAGCATCATCCTCCATGAAAGTATCACCGAAATGATCATGATAGTTGTCATCGATATCATCCCCTTCTTCATCTTCTTCCATTCTAACCCCTCTTTCTCCATGCTTGGTCCAACAATTATAGCTTCGCATGAAACCGTGCCGAAGCAGGTGCATGTGAATGTCTCTTGAGGAGGAGTAACCCTTCTGATTCTTACAGACAGCACATGGACAGATAATAAAACCTCGCTGCTTGTTCGCATTTGCCACTACGAGGAAATGTTTCAAACCCGTAGTGAACTCGCCGGAGAGTCGGGGACCGTACATCCATTGCCGATTCATCTGCATTATTATTATATAAAGTATATAATTAACCATCATGCATTTGTTAAACTAACTAGCTAGAAATAATACAAATTAAACAATGAACTACACACATGCATATTTTATCAATGACACATGAAAGGTTCAAGTTGCTAACCGCGATCGCGGAGGAAAAATAAATGAGAAAGCTCAAGTGTGGCTCGGACACTTCATATCATGTTTGTTTCATGCTCTCGGGCATTTCATCGAACACCTTGTGTGCATAGGAGGAACCAAAAGCAAACCCACCACCCCCCTTCTGAATTGTGGCTAAGTGAAGTGAGCTGAGTCCTATATATAGGGATGGGCCTTTAG
>NC_057802.1:137589436-137591588 GCF_018294505.1 Triticum aestivum
TGAATATTGTGAATAGAAGTGGCACCAATTGTGGCTAAGTGAAGTGAGCTGAGTCCTATATAGGGATGGGCCTTTAGTCCCGGTTGGCCTGGCCAACCGCGACTAAAGGCCTTCGGGCCAGCCTGAGGACCTTTAGTCCCGGTTGGCCAGGCCAACCGGGACTAAAGCCCCTCCCGTCCGCCAGCTGTCGACCGAGCGCGCTGGGCCCAGATAGTTGGTCGCGGGTCTCCTCCCGAACCGCGACTAAAGACCCCTTTTGTCGCGGTTCGTTTATTTTAGGGACTAATGGGGGCGTATGGAAGCCTCTTTTTCTACTAGTGAAAGCAGATGATGTTCCTGAATCAAGATACACTTTGTTCAATCGCCGGCATTCTTTGACATTACATATTAGCCAGCAGATTAAACCATGAGGTCATGTCTCCATGTATACATAACTTGCAAGATGCATGCATGGTCGGCCGAGTTAATTCCATCCAACAATCTCTTCCTCTCACTTCTCTCCTCACAAACCAAGTCTCAAATCTAACTAAACCACTTCATCCATCACCATGGCAACACCTACGTGTATATACACAACGAACCATGCCACCAACCTTCCCATCTCACCTCTCTCTCTCAAGTCTCAGCACAGAGCCGCTGTCAATCAATCACAGAACCACGGCTATTTCCATCACAATTCCTTGCCTGCGCCTCCTCATGGCAGCTGCCAGCGGCACCAAGCAGCAGCAGCATCTGCACCCAGCTCCACCACTAGGGGCGGCGGTGGTGTACGGTGTACCCCAAGTTCAAGTTGACGGAGAAGGCCGACCGCCGATCTGCACTTCTTCCCGTGTTACACCTAGGAGCACCAGCACAGCAGCCCGCTGTGTGTCGCGGTTGTCCGGTCGATCAGCGCGGCGGGGTGTTCGACCAGGGGCGGCGGCGCGGCCAACCTTGACCAAAGGCGACCTGCAGCAGCGGAAGATGCAGAGGACTAGCGGCAGGAACAACTAGGCAAAAGGTGCGTCGGCGGCTGCCATGGCCGGGCGCGGGAGAGAGATAGGGGTGAGGGAGTGGCGGCTAGCTAGGGGAACCGGGGGTGGGTTGGTCGTTCGGTAGTGGTGGGCCTTGTCATCCATGCAACGAGCGAGATCGAGCGGTCAGGAGGCGGCCGCTCGTTCTGCCCATATAGTGCGCGTGCACTTTAAAGAATTTAGGATAGGTTTGTGAGCCCTTCGTGTTTTTTTAGAACACCTGTGCGAGAGAAAATGGCCCGATGGAGGGATCTTTGATTCTGGACTATTGGTATGGGCTGGCAGGCAACACGTGGACTGTGTTGAGTATATTGATCAGATAGGAAACATATGTTAGACTAGGAAATTGTAACACCCCGGATCCGATGCGCCAGGTGTCTTCCAGTTATTCGCCGTCGTTGCCATGTCATTTGCTTGCGTGTTGCATTTTGTCATGTCATCATCTGCATTTCATCTGCATGTTTTTCAAAACTTGCATCCGTTCGGGTTCCGCCAGTTCTTTCCGTTGTCCGTTCTGAGCCCAACCACACTCGCACGCGCCCGTCGCCCCTCTCAGACCTTGTTTCGTGAGCGGGAGAAAACGTTTTCGGAATGGGCCGAGATTTTCCGAGTGGCCTTGGTATATCACCGGCAGACCGGCCGGCAAATTTTGTTCCGTTTGGAGGTCGTTTGATGCCCCAACGGTTAACCGCGTAGCCGAAACCCCTCTCTCTTTGTAGCCCAGCACCCCTCCATCGCAGCCCACTAGCCCATCAAAACCCCCTCCATGCTCTCGGTCGTTCGATCACGATCGTGTGGGTGAAAACCGCACCTCATTTGGACTTCCTAGCTCCCTCTACCTATAAATATGTGCACCCCCCTTTCCAAATCGCAGACGAAACCCTAGCCCCGCTCCTCCGCGCCGCCGGACACGTCCGCTCCGGCCGGACGCGTCCACCGGCCACCTCGCTCCGGCCAATCCAGTGCGGCCACGTCACCCCGCCGCCGCTCCCGGCCAGTGGCGTCGCGCCACGTCACCCCCAGCTCCTCTCCCCCGCGCCTCCTCTCTCTCCCTCCGCCGCCGGGCCCGTAGAGCCCAGATCGGGCCCGCCCCGGGCCGCACCGGGCCCGAGGGAGCCCACACCTCCGCCGCCGTCCTC
>NC_057802.1:137592082-137597617 GCF_018294505.1 Triticum aestivum
ACCGCCCCGCCGGTCATCGGCTTCCGCGCCGCCGCGCCGGAACCGCCCCGCCCCGCCAGTCCCCGCCGACCGCCGCCGGCGCGCCGTCGTCAACTCCGGCCGGATCCGGCGAGATCCGGCCCGGGTGGATGAGATCCACCACCACGGCCATCCAAATGGCCTCCCCGCGCCCTGGATCCCGCCGTCCCGCTCCGCCCGATCCCGCATTGACTTTTCCCGCGAGGTGATTTTTCGTCCGAGTCCCTAAAAACTCATGATATGTGTGCATCTTTGACTTGCTGTAACTTCTTGCACATAGCTCCATTTTGCGTGCATGATATATCAAAATATTCATTGTGAGATGCTCTTCATTGTGTTCCACTGTGCCATGCTTGTTTGAGTTCATATTGATGCCCTAATCATCGTTGCAAGAGTGCTATATGATGTTAACCTGCTGAAACTGTTACAACTTGATGATTTGTCTTTTTCATTGCATTTTGTGTGTGCATCCTATGAGCATGAGCTCTACATGAGTTTTGAGATACATCATGCCATCTTTACAGGGTTGCTTGTCTTGTATTTTGATGATCTATGTGGTGACTAGCACAACCATGCAAAGTAGCCTCCATGATGTTGCTGATTTCTGTGACGGTCATTTCGGGAAGACCGAGCCTGTTATGTTGTGATGCCATGTAAACCTGCTGCTACTAGTCATTCTATGGATAATCTGGAGATGTTCACTAAAGATGTTTTGTTATACATGTTATGCTCTATCCATCCATGCCCTTGTTTGCATTTATAGCCTGTTGTAGCTTGTTGTAATCCGGCTCTAAACTTGCTAAATAATGTTGCTGTCAGCCTGTTAACATTAAGTTCAGTTTTGCCATGTGCTTTGCTAGTGATCCATGCAGCCTATGACTATGCTATTGCCATGTTTAGCTTCATCAATGTGTCTTCTTACTGTTGGTCACCTTGTCATGCCATTTTTTGCTTTGGGGTGAGTTGTACAAGCTCATCAACATGCCTACTTATCGTTGTTACTGCCATGTACTGTTATTTTCACTGTCTGAATCTGTCATAATACTTGCCATGTTTGCATGGATGCTACCATGTCTTCTGTTGATCTTTGGAATAAGTTCAGTAAGTAAGTATTGTTAAGTGCTTTTAGTACTAGTATTCCATGCTTAAGTTTGCCACAATAGCTTCCTGTAACTTGCTGTTTGATAGCTTTAAACATTGTAACCTGATGTTATCTCTGTCATGCCCAGTGATTTTCCGCTAAGTCTGTGAACTGTTATTATTTGCAATCTTGCCATGTCCTTTTGAGCATGTTCTAGTGGTTTCTGGAGATATCTCAATGTTCATGTTTTGTCATGCTTTACCTGTACATCATGTTCATGACTTTTGTTGTCATGTTGTGGTGCTGTAGCATATTTTCATGGTGCTGGCAAAATGCCTAGTTGCTGTTTTGGACAGATTGTTGTTATATCTTGTTTGGAGTGTATGTGTTGCACCGTTGCTCTGTTTGGAGCATGCTCTATATGAAACTTGCTTAATTTTGCATGTAGCTTCATATTATCATGTTACATCCTTGTTTTGAGGTATTTTCTTGAGGTTTGAATGCATTTTGCATCAATGACATGGTTAACTTGTTTTGCTCATATCTTCTAGGCCGAGCTCCAAATTAAATAAACTTTATATGTTACTTGACTAGAATTTTGTGTAGATCATCGTGGTGCACCTTAACTTGCTGTTTAACAACTTGAACATAAGGTTTATTCAGATCTGGATCAATTTCGAAATTTGCATACGAGGACTTACCGGAATTGTTATATGTTGTTTCCGGCCTCATTTAAACTTGCTTTGATGTGTTGCTCTTGTATGCATCATCTCTTGCCATGAGTAGCTTCATGTAGCCTTGTCATGCATCATACTTGGTTGAGCATCATGTCTTGTTTATGTGTTGGGTGTTTACCGTGTTGTTTGCTTCTTTCCGGCTGTGCTCCTTCTCGTTAGTTCCTGTTTCGTTGCGATCGTGAGGATTCGTTCGTCTTCGTGGCTTCATCTTCTTCATGGACTCGTTCTTCTTCCTAGCGGGATTTCAGGCAAGATGACCGTTACCCTGGATCTCACTACTATCATTGCTATGCTAGTTGCTTCGTTCTATCGCTATGCTGCGCTACCTATCACTTGCTCTTCAAGCCTCCCAAATTGCCATGAACCTCTAACCTTTGTCACCCTTCCTAGCAAACCGTTGTTTGGCTATGTTACCGCTTTTGCTCAGCCCCTCTTATAGCGTTGCTAGTTGCAGGTGAAGATGAAGAAGATTGTTCCATGTTGGGACATGTATATCATGAACCTTGTTGGGATATCACAATATCTCTTATTTAATTAATGCATCTATATACTTGGTAAAGGGTGGAAGGCTCGGCCTTATGCCTGGTGTTTTGTTCCACTCTTGCCGCCCTAGTTTCTGTCATACCGGTGTTATGTTCCTTGATTTTGCGTTCCTAACGCGGTTGGGTGTTATGGGGACCCCTTGACAGTTCTCTTTGAATAAAACTCCTCCAGCAAGGCCCAACCTTGGTTTTACCATTTGCCTATCACCTATTTCTTTTCCCTTGGGAGTCACGCTCCCGAGGGTCATCTTTATTTTAACCCCCCGGGCCAGTGCTTCTCCAAGTGCTGGTCTAAACCGAGCGATGCCCGGCGCCCCCTGGGCAACCAGGGTCTATGCCAACCCGACGTCTGGCTCATCCGGTGTGCCCTGAGAACGAGATATGTGCAGCTCCTATCGGGATTTGTCAGCACATTCGGGCGGCTTTGCTGGTCTTGTTTTACCATTGTCGAAATGTCTTGTAAACCGGGATTCCGAGACTGATCGGGTCTTTCCGGGAGAAGGAATATCCTTCGTTGACCGTGAGAGCTTATAATGGGCTAAGTTGGGACACCCCTGCAGGGTATAAACTTTTGAGAGCCGTGTCCGCGGTTATGTGGCAGATGGGAATTTGTTAATGTCCGGTTGTAGAGAACTTGACACTTGACTTAAATAAAACGCATCAACTGCTTGCGTAACCGTGATGGTCTCTTTTCGGCGGAGTCCGGGAAGTGAACACGGTTTTTGGGTTATGTTTGATGTAAGTAGGAGTTCAGGATCACTTCTTGGTCATTGCTAGTTTCACGACCGTTCCGTTGCTTCTCTTCTCGCTCTTATTTGCGTATGTTAGCCACCATATATGCTTAGTCGCTGCTGCAACCTCACCACTTTACCACTTCCTTACCCATTAAGCTTTGCTAGTCTTGATACCCATGGTAATGGGATTGCTGAGTCCTCGTGGCTCACAGATTACTACAACAACAGTTGCAGGTACAGGTTTTGCGGTGATCATGACGCGAGAGCGATGTTTCTTGTTTTGGAGTTCTTCTTCTGCTTCTTCTTCGATCAGGGGATAGGTTCCAGGTCGGCAGCCTGGGCTAGCAGGGTGGATGCCGTTTGAGCTTCTGTTTGTGTTTCATCCGTAGTCGGATGTTGATCTTATGTATGATGTATTGATGTATTCTTGTGGCATTGTATGCCTCTTGTATGTATCCCCAACTATTATGTAATGGTATGATGTAATGATATCGACCTTGCAAAAGCGTTTCAATATGCGGGTCTATCCTTGGTGGGACCTTCGAGTTCCTCTCGGATAGGGTCGCATATTGGGCGTGACAAGTTGGTATCAGAGCCTCGACCGACCATAGGAGCCCCCTTGATTGATCGCCTAGTTTGGCCGTTGTTGACTCTAGAAGAAAATTATTTCTGAGTCTAGCTATATCGGAGAGCAGGAATTCTTTTTACTCCTGAGACCCTTCGTCGCTCTGGTGAGGAATCTTGACATAGGTGTTTTGAATTACTCCTCTTCCCCTTCAAAGGATCACGCAGTTGGTTTTCCGATCGTTGTTACTCAGCTCTTGCATCCGGTGCATTTCTCGTCCAGTTGACTCGAGCCTCTTCATCTTTGCCAAGTTCAATCCTCAGTTGTTTTCTTTTCCCACCCGCCCACCCCTTTTTCTTCTCGGAGTCGGAGTCCCTAATCGAGTATCCATCATACTCGTGTGAAGCCTTTGCATTATTTCCTCAATTATTACAACCGGTGTTTTCTCTTCACGCTATTCGTCGGTTCTCCCTTCCAAGTTGCCTTTGTTTTCCCGCCCTCCTACCCTCTTCTTTCCGGAGCATGAGTCTGTTTCGACCATCAATTCCATTCATGCGGAACCACTTCAGTCATTCGTAAATTATTTCAACCGGTGAATTCTCGTCTCGTTTGACATTCTTCATCTCTTTTCTTTCCGGTGGATCCAATTCAAGTTTTTCGTTGGTTATCATATCCTTTTCCTCAAGTGCTTCCCCTTGCTCGTTCCCCTCTTGCCAGTTTATCCTTCCGGAGCGCTCAAGACATCTCAGAAGATTCGTGTTTGCATTCAATTAATTCGAGGTTGTCACCTCATTCAAGTCCTTCAGTTGTTCCGGTGCATCATCTATCTCTTGAACAGTCCTTTTCAACGGTGTTTTCTCTTTAGTGGGCCCTAACCCACAGGTCTTTTCCCAGGATCTTACCTGACTCTTCTAATTATTCCGGAGCCATTCCCAATTCTTTCAATTCTTCCGGAGGCATTGCGTTGTTCATCTTCTCTCTTGCATTCTTGTTTCACCTCATTATTTCCTCTTCCGTCTCGTTCCTAAGATCTCGGGACGAGATCTCTTGTTAGTGGAGGAGAGTTGTAACGCCCCGGATCCGATGCGCCAGGTGTCTTCCAGTTATTCGCCGTCGTTGCCATGTCATTTGCTTGCGTGTTGCATTTTGACATGTCATCATCTACATGTTTTTCAAAACTTGCATCCGTTCGGGTTCCGCCAGTTCTTTCCGTTGTCCGTTCTGAGCCCAACCACACTCGCACGCGCCCGTCGCTCCTCTCTGACCTTGTTTCGTGAGCGGGAGAAAACGTTCTCGGAGTGGGCCGAGATTTTCTGAGTGGCCTTGGTATATCACCGGCAGACCGCCCGACAAAGTTCGTTCCGTTTGGAGGTCGTTTGATGCCCCAACGGTTAACCGCGTAGCCGAAACCCCTCTCTCTTTGCAGCCCAGCACCCCTCCACCACAGCCCACTAGCCCATCCAAACCCCCTCCATGCTCTCGGTCGTTCGATCACAATCGTGTGGGCGAAAACCGCACCTCATTTGCACTCTCCTAGCTACCTCTACCTATAAATATATGCACCCCCTTTCCAAATCGCACACGAAACCCTAGCCCCGCTCCTCCGCGCCGCCGGACACGTCCGCTCCGGCTGGACGCGTCCACCGGCCACCTCGCTCCGGCCAATCCAATGCGGCCACGTCACCCCGCCGCTGCTCCCGGCTAGTGGCGTCGCGCCATGTCGCCCCCAGCTCCTCTCCCCCGCGCCTCCTCTCTCTCCCTCCGCAGCCGGGCCCGTAGAGCCCAGATCGGGCCCGCCCCAGGCCGCGCCGGGCCAGAGGGAGCCCGCGCCTCCGCCGCCGTCCTCCGCCGCCCCGCC
>NC_057802.1:137597992-137616038 GCF_018294505.1 Triticum aestivum
GCCGACGGGCGCCGCCCCCGCCCCGGGACCGCGCCTCGCCGCCGCCTCCCTCACCCGCGCCTCCGCCTCCCTCACCCGTGCCTCCGCCGCGGGGGTGGGTTGGTCGTTCGGTAGTGGTGGGCCTTGTCATCCACGTGCAACGAGCGAGATCGAGCGGTCAGGAGGCGGCCACTCGTTTTGCCCATATAGTGCGCGTGCACTTTAAAGAATTTAGGATAGGTTTGTGAGCCCTTCGTGTTTTTTTAGAACACGTGCGTGAGAGAAAATGGCCCGATGGAGGGATCTTTGATTCTGGACTATTGGTATGGGCTGGCAGGCAACACGTGGACTGTGTTGAGTATATTGATCAGATAGGAAACATATGTTAGACTAGGAAATATTCTAGCTTGCCTTGTATTTCAAGTAGATCATGTACTCATATATATGCCCATGAGGATCAAGCAATACAACAAACTATTTCACCAAATCCCTCTCTCCCTTCTAACATGGTATCAGCCTAATCGATCCAACCCTACCCGCCGCCCGACGCTTCCGCCCGGCGCGCCGCCCCGGGGCGGTCGGCCTCCATGACCGCCGCTGGGGGTCGCGCCGTCCGTACCTAGGGTTCGTCCGCCGGTCGTGTTGACCGGCTGCCCTAGTGAGTCTTTTTTCCTGAGCTGTTGCTTCGGGTTTTTCTCTCTCTTACCGGTCACTTTGATTGGCGTTTCCTTTTTTGGTTTTACGATCTATGATCGGTTTGTGTCGCCCCGCCGTCACCGTCGACCCCGCGCATCTACTCCGACTTCGGCATCGACTCCACCGGCGTCTTCTCTGACTCGGCGGCCTCGCGCGGCACACGGCGGTCCGGAACGGCCGCCGTCCGCGCCTCCGTTCACACGTCACTCCGGGAACCATCGTCACCTCGATCGGATCGGGACTTCTTCATCAACCCCATGCCCATCTACCTCGGCTGCATCATACGGCGCGTCTTGGTGCAACTCATGGCCACCTCATGCCGTGTAACCGCAGGTCCCCGTGCGTCCCACTCACGCGTTGGATGCAACGACCACGGCCGCACGTGAGTGCTAGGCTGGTCCAACACGCGTCTTTCCCTTGACGTAAGGCATGTAGGAGTCTAGTTGGGCTGGTACACCTGATGCTTGGGCTTTGGCTTCGCACAACGTGTGCCCCCGGCCAGTTACCGTGTGCTGGATCAGTTGACTGGATGGGTCTGCTCCCTTAAAATGAGCTTACTCATCTATCCACAGCCACATCGGATCATAAGCCTATACGCTTGTGCCTGGATACCAGAGAGCAAATTCACAGGGGAGATAAATAGTTCAGGTACGAACTCATGTGGAAACTCATGACGGATTGAAACCAACGGTTGTCGCGGGGTGGGACACTTCCGTCCAGGCGAATACAGTAGCTGCAATTAAGGAGAAGTTAAAAGGCCTTTCGGCCAATCTTTCCGCTTGGAATAACAACACTTTTGGTAGTGTTAGAAAGGAAATTAAAGCAATGAAGAAGAGGGTCGAGGAATTACAGAATAATGCAGCTAGAACCGGACCTTCACATGAGGAGTTAAAGATTATAGAGAAGCTGGTGGAGCTTTACTATAGAGAAGAGGTAATGTGGCGTCAACGCTCGCGTATTGAATGGCTTGCATCGGGAGATAAAAACACGAAGTATTTCCACCAAAGAGCGAGTATGTGGCGACGGAAAAATCTGATCAAGGTGCTCACGAAGCTTGATGGATCCACAACCTCTAGTACAACCGAGATGGAATACATGGCGAAGGAATTTTACAGCAACCTATTTTCTTCAGAAGGGGTAACCAACATGGAGCAAGTACTAGATCATGTATCACAGAAAGTGACAGATGAGATGAATGCATCTTTGCTTGCACCCTACAAAGAGGAGGAGGTAAAAAGTGCTTTGTTCCAAATGTTCCCGACGAAAGCTCCGGGTCCGGACGGTTTTCCAGCTCATTTCTTTCAGTGTCATTGGGATGTTTGTGGAAAGGAGGTAACATTGGCAGTCCTCAGAATTGTGAAAGGAGAGGAGAGTGCGGAGTCTATCAATGAATTGGTACTGGTCCTCATCCCAAAGATAGAAAATCCCACAGTTTTATCACAGCTTCGACCTATAAGTTTGTGTAATGTTGTCTACAAGATTGCTTCCAAAGTGGTGGCCAATAGACTCAAAACCATTTTACCATATATTATTTCTCAAGATCAATCCGCCTTTGTGCCGGGTAGGCTGATCACTGACAACATCATCTCTGCCTATGAATGTTTGCACCTTATGAAGAGGAATAGGTCGAAGGCTAACAGTTTTGCAGCACTCAAACTTGATATGATGAAAGCATATGATCGAGTCGAGTGGCAGTATTTGGAGTCAATAATGTTGAAGCTTGGTTTTGACCAGCACTGGGTTCAGGTAATTATGGGGATGATCAGATCTGTATCATTCTCTGTTTTATTCAATAGAAAAAAGTTGGAACAGTTCAGACCAACAAGAGGGATTCGACAGGAAGATCCTATTTCACCCTACCATTTTTTGTTAGCAACTGAGGGCCTTCCGTGGCTTTTGAATTCTAACCAGTCGTCACACTTAAACGGGACCAAGGTGGCCCCAACGGTTCCGCCGGTGAACCATCTCCTGTTTGCTGATGATAGCCTGCTGTTTTTCAAAGCAAGTTCAGAGGGTGCAGATGAGGTATCAGACCTATTGAACCAATATTGTAACGCATCAAGGCAGCGGGTTAATAAGGACAAGTCTTCTATCTTCTTCAGTAAAGGTTGTCCTAATAGCACGCGTGAATTGTGAAGCTGTCCTTGCAAGTTCCAAATGATTCTCTTAATGAAAGGTATTTGGGAATGCCGACAGATGTGGGTCACTCAAAGAATGGCACTTTTAAATTCTTGAAGGACAGGTGTAAGGGCATTTTTATCCCTTAGTTGGTTTTGGTGATTGATAACAATGCTTTTGCGGACTAATCATGTGCATCAAATATTTCAGATATATTGACTAGGCACAAGATGATTGTGTTCCCCTCAAAGGCTTTAGAAGACGGCGTATCTCTTCAGTTCTTTTCGGTGGTATTGAGTCGTAGGGAAGCCATACTATTAAGAGGGGGTCCGCTTTGGAAAGGTTGGGTGGATTCATCACGTACACATCGTCCCTTGCACCTCCTTTCCTCTTGCCTTTGGAGCATCCTAAATTTTCCTTGTCTATGCAATTATAGCTCTTGTCTACCGAACTAGGAAGTGCGGTAGTACCGCTCGTCAGAGCGGTAGTACTGCAGGACCTTGCGGTAGTACCGCCCGCTAGTGCGGTAGTACCGCAAGGCCCCACGGTAGTACCGCTTATGGTAAGCGGTAGTACCGTGGTCCCTGCTTAGTTCCGCAACTACGCGGCTGTAAGGGGCGGATGTAATTTTTTACATCCGCACCTCGCGCGGTAGTACCGCGGCTGGCTTACGGTACTACCGTGTCGGGTTTTTGCATCGACTCCAACTCTGCGGAAGTAGCCACGGATGTAATTTTTTATATCCGTGCCTTCCCATCCCTGGACAGCCCCTGCCTTGCGGTAGTACCGCAAGGGGGAGCGGTAGTACCGCGCCAGCAGTACTACCGCCCTCTGCCTTAGTGCAAGTGTGGCTGTTCTGGTCTCTGCCGCGTGGGCGGTAGTACCACGGGGCTCCGCGGTAGTACCGCGTACCCCTGCGGTAGTACCGCGCCTCAGGTGCGGTAGTACCGCGTGCCCCTGCGGTAGTACCGCGCCTCAGGTGCGGTAGTACCGCGTGCCCCTGCGGTAGTACCGCGTCTCAGGTGCGGTAGTACCGCGCTGCGCAGGCTGAGTTGGTGGATAACGGTTGGATTTGTTCTTCCATTATATAAGGGGTGTCTTTCTCCTCTAGTTGACTACCTCTTCCACCTCCAAGCTCCATTGTTGCTCTAAGCTCCATTTTCGCCCGATCTCCATCCCTAGCCAATCAAACTTGTTGATTCTCTAAGGATTGGTTGAGGAGGCCCCGATCTACACTTCCATCAAGAGATATTTGAATCCCCCCACTAATCCCTTGTGGATCTTGTTACTCTTGGGTGTTGAGCACCCTAGATGGTTGAGGTCACCGTGGAGCCATAGTCCATTGTGGTGAAGTTTCGTGGTGTCGTTGGGAGCCTCCAATTAAGTTGTGAAGATTGCCCCAACCTTGTTTGTAAAGGTTCGGTCGCCGCCTTCAAGGGCAGCAATAGTGGAATCACGGCATCTCGCATTGTGTGAGGGCGTGAGGAGAATACGGTTGCCCTAGTGGCTTCTTGGGAGCATTGTGCCTCCACACCGCTCCAACGGAGACGTACTTCCTCTCAAAGGGAAGAAACTTCGGTAACACATCCTCGTCTTCACCGGCTCCACTCTTGGTTATCTCGTGCCTTTACTTGTGCAAGTTTATTTGTGCCTTATCTCTTGCTTGCGTGTATGCTTATTGTTGTTGCATCATATAGGTTGCTCACCTAGTTGCATATCTAGACAACCTACTTTGATGCAAAGTTTAAATTGGTAAAGAAAAGCTAAAAATTGTTAGTTGCCTATTCACCCCCCCTCTAGTCAACTATATCGATCCTTTTAATTGGTATCAGAGCCTCGTCTCTTTATTAAGGACTTTGCCGTCTGAAGAGTATGGTTGACGTCGTAGACGGTGTGGAGGAGCACTCCGGTGTGAATCCGGTCTCGTCTACGGGAGATGGGGGAACCGCGGTCTCTCATGAGGAATTAAATGTGGCGTTGGACACATTGAAAACCTCCATGACTACCGAGGTCGAAAGCATGTTTAATAAATACTTAGAAGGGCTTAAACTTTCCACCGCACCGTTGAAAGTGGGTGATCCCGCCAACAAGGTGACGGGTGCTACCTCCGACAGAGGGGAAGCTGCTAGCGAGAAAGCTCCTTCTTCTAGTGGTAAAAATGGCACCGACATCTTTGCCCATGTGGAACCTCCACCTGTCTATGGTGGACCGCTCCCTTCCACTCATTTGAATCATGCCGGCCCGGCTCCGAAGATTGAGAAGAATGTAGATTTTGATTCTTGGTTCTATCGTTTTAAGCGTCATTTAAATCATGTGAACACTAATCTTTGGAGAATCATTGAAGAAGGTTTTTATGCGCATGACCGAAGTAAATTCACTCCTAGAGAAGTTGTGGATCATCAATTCAATGAGAATGCTCTCTTCATCATCCAAGAAGCAATCCCACCCGAAGATCTTCCTCATCTCCGGCCGTACACCGTGGCCAAAGATGCTTGGCTCCAAGTTGTTTCCCTCTATCGGGGAAGCGCAAGCATTCAATGCTCCAACTATGAAGTGGTGCAAGATGAAGCCGATGAGTTTGCAATGAAAGTAGATGAAGAACCTCGTGAGCTTTTTCGGAGAGTAACCAAACTCGCAGTCTCTCTCCGAGATCATGGAAGTAAAGACACGGATGACAATTGGACCAAGCGCAAATTCCTCAAGGCAATGATGCCCTACCACAAAGCCATGTCCTCCGTCATTCGTCAAAGGCCGGACTTCCACACCTTGTCCTCAAGTGAAGTGTTGGATGAGTTCGTTGCTATGAGCATCTTGGACAAGACCGCCGACAATGCGGTTCTTCGCTCTCAAAGAGTAAAGAAGCCCAACCTTGCTCTAAAGGCCAAGGTTAGTATGGAGGAAGAGGATGAAGAGGAAGAAGAGGAGGGCAACCTCGAAGATACGAAGTATGCCTATCATGAACACATGGCTCTTGCTTCAAGGCAATTTTGGAGCAAGAAGAACTCAAGGCCAAACTTCAACAAGAACAATTCAAGTGGCGCAAAGGGCAAGCAACGGGTGAGGACTTGCTTCAATTGTGGCAATGTGAGCCACCTTGTTGCGGAGTGCCCTTACGAGAAGAGGGAAGACAATGGTGGCAAGCTCATCCGAAAGGACAAGGCCAAGTCGTTCCCCAACAAGAGCAACTTCACCAAGAAGACTCCTCCCAAGGAATTAGTCGTACAAGAAGAGTACAACGAGGATGATGACGATGATGAAGATGGTGAGTCGGTTGCCATGGCCTCTGTGGCCATTGCGATGACTCCATGGATGTCTCTCTTCGACTCACCCAATGAGAACATCGCCGCCAAGTGCCTCATGGCTAAAGCCACCAACAAGGTAACCCCCAACATCAAAACTACCATCATTAATCATCCTTCTTCGACGGATAGCATTGATGAACATGAGGGGACAAATGTGGAGGAAAATGAGTTTGAGACCTTTATGGGTAAACTCAAGGGCAAATCCAAGAAGCACTTCGTTGCTCTCTTGGAACAACTTGGTGAAGCCAATGACATGATCGAGGCTCACGAAGACACCATCTCTAAGATGGAGGGGCATAGTCGTGACTATGCCGATGAGATTTCGGATCTCTCCAATGCTCTTGACGAAGAGCGTGGTCTTCGTTTGGCTCTTGAGGAGTCATACAACGATGATCATGCTAAGTTAAAGAAAGATCTTGATCATGCTTTTGTTGTGTCTCGTGTGCTAAACTCCGAGAAGGCAAAGCTTGGGGTTGATCTTGCTAGACTCAAAGAGGAGTTTGACATTCTTGACAAGGCTCACAAAGTCTTGAAGGGTGTTCATGCTAGCGTCAAGGAGTCTCATGATCAACTCCAAGTGAAGCTAACTAAGGAGAAAGCCACCTTTCCTCATATGGTGTTAATTGGTAATGCAAATGCTACTAATCCTTGTTGCGAGCATGTGCATCTTGTTGAGGAGAATGCTAAGTTGAAGGAGCAACTTGAGAAAGGCCTTGTGTCATGCATACAAGGTGAGAAGAACCTCAACGACCTTTTGAGCAGTCAAAAGGAAGTTATGGCCAAGGAGGGGATTGGGTTCGCACCCAAGCCCAAGAACAAGAAGAAGAATGACAAGACCAAACGACCTCCTCCTCTCAAGCAAACTTTTGTGAAGGAGGGAGAGGGTGCTTCCAAGGAGAAGAAGAACAATGCGAAGGGTGGCAGTGTCAAGAAGGGCAATGCCACCCCTTCCAACAAAGCCGGCGACTTTAATCCTTCTTATGTGCTATGCCGTGCTAGTGATGGGCATGTTTATGCCAAATTTGTTGGTTCTCCTCATGAGTATATTGATTGGTCTATTTGGGTTCCTAAGACCCTTGTTACTAACATCAAATGACCCATTACAAAATGGGTACCTAAAACCAAGCATTGATCTCTTGTAGGTGTTTGCTTCCGGTGGGGGATCATGGTTGCTCGATAGTGGAGCTACAAATCATATGACCGGAAGCAAGGACTTGGTGGTGGACGTGCACAAGATTCCATCTATGCCCACCAATGTCGAGTGGGGTGATGCCCCATCTTCTAAGGTATTGGGACTCGGCAAAGTTGTCATTTCTCATGATCTCACGATCGAGAAGGTCATGCTAGTTGAGTCCCTTGCATACAATTTAGTTTTCGTTCGTCAACTTGCAATCATGGGCTTTTCCACTTTCTTTGATATTGATACCGTGGCCCTCTTGTGAAGCAAGACTCTTAAAGTAGCCTTTGTTGGCCATGTCGAAAACGGTCTCTATGTGATTAACTTTTCGGAGTGACCCACTAAGACCGCGACATGCTTAATGGCTAAAGTTGACGTGGGATGGATTTGGCATCGCCGGTTAGCCCATGTCAATATGAGATCTTTGCAAAGTCTTCTCAAGGGGGACCATGTCCGTGGACTAACGAATGTTAGTTTTGCTAAAGATCGTGCTTGCAGTGCTTGTATCGAAGGAAAGCTACATGAGACGGCTCACCCTCCCACAACTATCATTTACTCGAAGAGGCCTTTGGAGCTCCTTCATTTGGATCTCTTTGGGCCTCCATCCTTTGATAGTCTTGGGGGTAGGAAGTATTGCTTGGTGATTGTGGATGATTATTCAAGATATACTTGGGTGTATTTCTTCAAGAGGAAGAGCGAGACCCAACAAACCGTCATTGACTTTCCGAATGAAGCCCAACGTCAACACAATACAAAGATCTTGACAATAAGAAGTGACAACGGCACCGAGTTCAAGAACTAGACCTTGGATGAGTTTCTTAGTGATAAGGGGATCAAGCATCAATATTCCGCACCTTACACCCCTCAACAAAACGGTGTTGCGGAGAGGAAGAACCAGACGTTGATGGATGCGGCAAGGACTATGATGGCGGAGTTCAAGTCTCCATACAACTTTTGGGCCAAAGCCATCAACACTGCGTGTCATGCATCCAACCGGCTCTACCTCCGCAAGGGCTTGAACAAGACTCCATATGAGATACTCACCGGTAACAAGCCCAACCTCAAGTACTTTCGGGTGTTCGGGTGTAAGTGTTTCATTCTCAAGAAAGGTGTTCGGTTGTCTAAATTTGAGGCTAGAGCTTATGAGGGCATATTTGTTGGTTATACTACAAACTCTCATGCTTACCGTGTCGTTAATAAATCTACGGGACTTATTGAGGAGATGTGTAACATGGAGTTTGATGAGAATAACGGCTCCCAAGTGGAGCAAAGTGGCACTTGTGATGTAGGTGATGAAATTCCTCCTCTAGCCACAAGAAGAATGGGTGTTGGTTTTATACTAACCATTGAGGAACCCCTTGTGGCCGAAGGAGAAGGACAATGCTCCACCCAAGTGGAGCCATCACCATTCCAAGGCCCACACGCTTCCGAAGAACAAAATGAAGACCCTCAACCTCATGAACAAGACCAAGGTCAAGATCATGCTCAAGACAGTGGTGACACACCAAGTGATGCCCAAGGTCAAGTTCTCTCCTTCGAGCAAGTTCAAGATCAAGAACAAGCTCAAGACGGCGCTCAAGATGATCAAGTGACCGCTCCTCGACTCACCACCGAGGACGAATTGGAGCGTCGTGCCGCCAAGATTGCATCCAAGCTCTCCACCAAGGGTCATCTCATGAAGAATGTGCTTGGAAGCATTCAAAAGGGGGTAAGCACTCGTAGACAATTGGCAAACTATTGTGAACATCACGCGTTTGTCTCTTGTGTTGAACCCCATAAGGTATATGAAGCACTCGAAGATCCGGATTGGCTTAATGCCATGCATGAAGAACTCAACAACTTCGAGTACAACAAGGTGTGGAGATTAGTGCCGAGGCCAACGGGGAACCACAATGTCATTGGAACCAAGTGGATATTCAAGAACAAGCAAGATGCTCATGGGACCATCATTCGCAACAAGGCACGATTGGTGGCACAAGGCTACTCCCAAGTCGAGGGTATCGACTACGGTGAAACCTTTGCTCCCGTTGCTCGCCTTGAATCTATTCGTTTGTTGATTGCTTATGCTTCTCATCACAACTTTAAGTTGCAACAAATGGATGTGAAGAGTGCTTTTCTTAATGGTCTCATTAATGAGTTGGTTTATGTCAAGCAACCCCCCTGGTTCGAGGATCCCTACTTTCCCGATCATGTGTATCAACTCGATAAGGCACTCTATGGCCTTAAACAAGCCCCACGTGCGTGGTATGACCACCTAACCGAGTTGTTACAAGATCGTGGGTTTGAAGTTGGGCTAATCGACCCCACTCTTTTTACTAAGAAGGTCAAAGGGGAGTTGTTTGTATGCCAACTATATGTTGATGACATTATCTTTGGTTCCCCTAACAAAGCTTTCAATGAGGAATTTGCCGCACTCATGACCTCAAAGTTCAAGATGTTATCCATGGGAGAGTTGAAGTTCTTTCTCGGTTTCGAAGTAAATCAAAGAAGAGAAGGAACCTTCATCAACCAAGCCAAATACACTCAAGACATGCTCAAGAGATTCAAACTAAGTGATGTCAAGCCGGCGTTCACTCCAATGCCCACCAAGTGCCAACTTGACATCGATCCCAATGGTAAAGCGGTGGATCAAAAGGTATATCACTCCATGATTGGTTCCTTGCTTTATCTTTGTGCATCTAGACCGGATATCATGTTGAGTGTGGGAATTTGTGCACGGTTTCAAGCCGCACCTAAGGAAAGCCACTTTGTGGCGGTCAAGCAAATCTTTTGATATTTGGCTCATACCCCAAACTTTGGCTTATGGTACCCAAGAGGAGCAAACTTCAAGCTTGTAGGATATTCGGACTCCGATTGGGCGGGAGACAAAGTGGATAGGAAGTCCACTTCCGGAGGGTGCCAATTCCTTGGTTGCTCTTTGGTAAGTTGGTCTTCTAAAAAGCAAAGTTGTGTGTCTCTCTCGTCCACCGAAGCGGAGTATGTGGCGGCCGGGAGTTGTTGTGCACAACTCTTATGGATGAGGCAAACTTTAAAGGATTACGGTGTCATTTGTGACAAAGTGCCTCTTTGGTGTGATAATGAAAGTGCCATCAAGATTTCTCTCAACCCTGTGCAACACTTCAAGACGAAGCATATTGAGATTCGGTATCACTTCATCCGAGATCACATTAGGCGAGAGGAGATCGAGCTCAACTACGTCAATACCCAAGATAACCTTGCATATATTTTCACGAAGCCTTTGGATGAAGCAAGATTTTGCGAGTTAAGGCATGAGCTAAATATCATTGATTCGAGCAATGTTTCTTGACCCCTTGCACACCCCACCACACTCAACTTGTTGTCTATTCTAGGTGTAGGCATGGACATAGGGGGAGTGTTGTTCTCTCAATGAACTCTCCCTCCCCCCATTATGCATATAGTGATCAACTCTTTCACATTAGCCATTTTTATGGTACTTGTGCTTCAAAGACGAGTTTTGGTCATGGGCCCAAGGATAATTGTTCGCGGTGCCATACCAATTGACTCAAACATAGGTGGCTCCGGCCACCGCCCTCTCCTTGGAGAGGTTGTGTCTCATTTTTTGTCTGTGTTGGTTCTTGCCTCTCCTTCTTCGTGGCGCGCTCGTGCTTGTGGTGTCCAGTGTGTTAGTTCCTTTTTGTGGTCTCTCGCTTGAAGGTTCCGTGCTTAGGAGTTTTCTTTGGTTGAAACTTTTTTTGAGCCCACGGTACTACCGCGGCCTGCCACGGTACTACCGCAAGGGGGGCGCGTGGTACTTCCGCACCCAGCGCGGCAGTAATTTTTTACTGCCGCCTGGGGAAGTGGTACTACGGCCTCGGTGCGGTACTTCCGCCCGGGCGGTAGTACCGCGATGACGTGCGGTACTACCGCGCGAGGAGTGAGCGGTACTTCCGCACCCAGCGCGGCAGTAATTTTTTACTGCCGCCTGGGGGAGCGGTACTACGGCCCCGGTGCGGTACTACGTCCCCGGTGCTGTACTTCCGCCCGGGCGGTAGTACCGCGATGATGTGCGGTAATTTTTTACCGCCGCCTGGGGGAGCGGTACTATGGCCCCGGTGCGGTACTTCCGCCCGGGCGGTAGTACCGTGATGACGTGCGGTACTACCGTGCGGTCACGGGCGCGTGGGGGTTAAACACAGGCAGGGGGAGTTCTAACTCCCCCATACCCATTTGTCTCTCTCCCCACTTCGTCTCTCTCTCGCTCAAGAACTGCGCCGGAGGCCCTCGCCGGATCTCCGTCTCTGGCCGCTCTCCTCGGATTCCGACCGGTGGGATCGTTCCCCCCACTCCCTCTTGCCATGGAACAAGGTTTCTCCCCAATCCCTCTCGTTTTCTTGTTCGTCTTGTTGCTTTTAGGTTTTGGGGAGATGCAAGTTGTTCTTGAGATTTTAAGTCAAATCTTTGCAAGAGTAGGATGTAGGAGAGTAGTTTTGTGTAGTGTTGGTACTTGCTATAGTTGTCCCGTGATGGATTTGATCGACCGTAGTACCGCGTGTTGACACAGTTGTGCTCAGATCTCCGTGGCTATTTTGGATCTGCAACCATGCGGTACTACCGCTCCTCAGGTGCGGTACTACCTCCCGTCCGGTACTACCGGCCTATTGGCGCGGTACTACCGCACGTCCGGTACTACCGCTCCTTGGAGCGGTACTACCGCACGTGGCACAACACGTGTTACTACCGTTGTCTCAAATCCCTCTTGTGGCACTTCTTACGTGCCATGTCTACTTGTTTCACCTGCTTTGTTGTGGTCTTTGCATTGATCCTTCTCGTGTTTCGTGCGCGTTAGTTTTGTGGTGTGTGTTTTAGGTGGTGGCTCAGGTGCTCCAGCTCGCCGCTCCAATCCAAGCCGTGACACGGGGTCCAAGCGTATGCGCAACACAGAGGAAGCAGAGGGCTCCAATGCCCCCCAACCCAGAACCAAGACCACTGCCAGCAAAGAGAAGGAACCCACCAAGGGCATGGATGAGATACCGTTAGCTGAGTTCATCGCTCGGAGGAAGGTCAATCCGTATGGAAACCCTCGTGCTAACTTTCGAGGGAATGATCTATTCTGGACCAAGAAGCAGAATCTCATTTATCTGGATGTCATCAAGGCCAAGCAAAATACCCATGTGGAGGTGAAGTGGATCAACATGCATCACATGCGCAAAGAGGCGCACCGGGAATACTTTGGTGAGGCTTTGGACCTCGTGGAGCAATTTGGCATTGAGCATATCATCTCATTCCACAAAGACTATGATCCTGAGATCCTTGCCCAGTTCTTTGCCTCCGTGCATTTTCATCCCAATGAGGAAAGGACCATGACTTGGATGACCAATGGTCAGCTGACTGCTACCTGGAAGGAATTCATGACCCTGCTTGGGGTTCCGGATGAGGGGCTCACCACACCCCAAGGTGTTCGCCCTCATGCCAATCCCGAGTCTGCCAACAAGAACAAGCTCATGCCCTACCTTGTGGAGAAGAAGCTCTCCAATGGCAAGTCAACTTGGGTACTCAACTCCTTTCTTGACATCATGCACCGGATCTTCCGCAACACTCTCTTCCCACGCATTGGGGACAAGGACAAGGTGCATGCCTATCTGGTGGATATGATGCTCTTGTGTGAAGATGCTCGCAACTCTCAGACACAACCACTTGATGTCTCACATATCATGTGGATTGAACTTCGGTTTGCGGTCTACAACCGCAAGGTCCCCATCTATGGACCTTATTTGTTTCAGTTGATCTCGGCTACTTGGGAGCGGGTCTACCCTCAGGATGAGTTTGAGGCCCCTGGTTGGATCCGGCATGAGCCCATCAACCTCCGTATCAAGTCTCAGTGGGCCAACACTACCTCTCGTGCTGATACTGTGGCTGCCATGGACATGGATGCAGATGAGGAGGAGGAGGTAGCAGACGAGGACAGCTCTGAGGGTTACATCCCTCCCACCTCTGAGCCTTCTTGGGCTAAGCGCCTGAAGAACAAGATGAAGATGTTGTTCTGTATGCAAGCCAAGGGGCAGTACCAGACCCATGTGGCTTCCAAGGAGACTCGCCGCCGCGACAAGTGGATTTTCAGGACTTTTGGCGAGAACATATCTACCGGGTCAGAGGTGAACATCACCCCAGAGGCAGAATGGCTGCACAAGCAGGGCTATCGGTGGACCGAGTCTGAGGAGGAGTCCGTCCCAGCTGCAGAGTCCGACGAGGAGCGCGCCAGTGACTACTCCGCTTGAGCCACCACTATTGCTGTACGTGTCCTCTCTGCCTTTTTGGCGTCTCGATGCCAAAGGGGGAGAGAGTGTAGGATTTGCTGCAAGTTATGTCGTGTTTGGGTCAGTTGAACTTAGTTTATTTCGTTTGCTTTGGTTTGCTTTGGTTTGTGCTCATGAGACCTTCTATCATATGGTGTAAGACATATGCACTCTATCGTACCGTAGTGAGCTTATTATATCTTGTGCTTATTACATTTTGCTCATGTCTATCTTGCTTAGCTTTAGCCTAATTGCAAGATTTGCCTTGTCTATAAAATATAGGGGGACTGTTGATCCTAGTATGTGTGCCGTGCAGTCCAAAGCACTCATTGAGATAGCACACATCTAGGGGGAGCCCGTCTATATTTTAGAGACCTGGGGTTTGCCCTTGCTCTTTGCGTTAATACCTCGTGCAAATCCCGTGTTGTCATCAATCCACCAAAAAGGGGGAGATTGTAAGGGCATTTTTATCCCTTAGTTGGTTTTGGTGATTGATGACAATGCTTTTGCGGACTAATCATGTGCATCAAATATTTCAGATATATTGACTAGGCACAAGATGATTGCGTTCCCCTCAAAGGCTTTAGAAGATGACGTTTCTCTTCAGTTCTTTTCGGTGGTATTGAGTCGTAGGGAAGCCGTACTATTAAGAGGGGGTCCGCTTTGGAAAGGTTGGGTGGATTCATCACGTACACATCGTCCCTTGCACCTCCTTTCCTCTTGCCTTTGGAGCATCCTAAGTTTTCCTTGTCTATGCAATTATAGCTCTTGTCTGCCGAACTAGGAAGTGCGGTAGTACCGCTCGTTAGAGCGGTAGTACCGCAGGACCTTCCGGTAGTGCCGCCCGCTGGTGCGGTAGTACCGCAAGGCCCCACGGTAGTACCGCTTCTGGTAAGCGGTAGTACCATGGTCCCTGCTTAGTTCCGCAACTACGCGGCTGTAAGGGGCGAATGTAATTTTTTACATCCGCACCTCGCGCGGTAGTACCGCGGCTAGCTTACGGTACTACCGCGTCGGGTTTTTGCATCGACTCCAACTCTGCGGAAGTAGCCACGGATGTAATTTTTTATATCCATGCCTTCCCATCCCTGGACAGCCCCTGCCTTGCGGTAGTACCGCAAGGGGGAGCGGTAGTACCGCGCCAGCAGTACTACCGCCCTCTGCCTTAGTGCAAGTGTGGCTGTTCTGGTCTCTGCCGCGTGGGCGGTAGTACCGCGGGGCTCCGCGGTAGTACCGCGTACCCCTGCGGTAGTACCGCGCCTCAGGTGCGGTAGTACCGCCTCTCAGGTGCGGTAGTACCACGCTGCGCAGGCTGAGTTGGTGGATAACGGTTGGATTTGTTCTTCCACTATATAAGGGGTGTCTTCCTCCTCTAGTTGACTACCTCTTCCACCTCCAAGCTCCATTGTTGCTCTAAGCTCCATTTTCGCCCGATCTCCTTCCCTAGCCAATCAAACTTGCTGATTCTCTAGGGATTGGTTGAGGAGGCCCCGATCTGTACTTCCACCAAGAGATATTTGAATCCCCCCACTAATCCCTTGTGGATCTTGTTACTCTTGGGTGTTGAGCACCCTAGACGGTTGAGGTCACCGTGGAGCCATAGTCCATTGTGGTGAAGCTTCGTGGTGTCGTTGGGAGCCTCCAATTAAGTTGTGGAGATTGCCCCAACCTTGTTTGTAAAGGTTCGGTCGCCGCCTTCAAGGGCACCAATAGTGGAATCACGGCATCTCGCATTGTGTGAGGGCGTGAGGAGAATACGGTGGCCCTAGTGGCTTCTTGGGGAGCATTGTGCCTTCACACCGCTCCAACGGAGACGTACTTCCTCTCAAAGGGAAGGAACTTCGGTAACACATCCTCGTCTTCACCGGCTCCACTCTTGGTTATCTCGTGCCTTTACTTGTGCAAGTTTATTTGTGCCTTATCTCTTGCTTGCGTGTATGCTTATTGTTGTTGCATCATATAGGTTGCTCACCTAGTTGCATATCTAGACAACCTACTTTGATGCAAAGTTTAAATTGGTAAAGAAAAGCTAAAAAAATTTAGTTGCCTATTCACCCCCCCCCCCCCTCTAGTCAACTATATCGATCCTTTCAACATGATTTGGTATAAGGTGAAAGGATGGATAGAAAAAATCTTGTCGGCAGGGGGAAAGGAAGTTCTTATAAAATCGGTGGCTCAGGCAATTCCGGTTTATTCTATGGCATGCTTCTGGTTACCTCGAGGTCTTTGTGAGCATATCAATTCTCTGATTCGGGGGTTCTGGTGGGGAGGCAAAGAAGGAAAAAGGAAGCCACATTGGGTCTCTTGGCAAGTTATGACAAGTCCAAAATATATGGGGGGTCTTGGGTTTCATGATCTTGAGCTTTTTAACTTGGCACTATTGGCAAGGCAAGCATGGCGTTTACTACAAGACCCATCATCTCTTAGTGCTCGCATCTTGAAGGCGGTGTATTTTCCAACAACGACATTTCTTGATGCAGAACTTGGCTCTAATCCCTCTCAAATATGGCGGTCCATTCTTGATGGAAGGGAGGTACTCAAGCAGGGTGTGTTTGGCCGGATTGGGAATGGATGATCAACTCCTATCTGGAGTAGCAACTGGATCCCGCGTGAACCTTTGCTTAGACCTCTTATGCCTTTGGTCCAGAACCCACCAGTGATGGTGCATGAACTTATAAACAATACGGAGGCAGTGTGGAACACAGAACTGGTACGCCAAGTTTTTTACCAATGGATGCAGAAGCGATTTTGAGCATACCCTTGTGTACCCGTAACATAGAGGATTTTTGGGCTTGGTATTTTGAAAAGAAGGGCATATTCAGCATCAGATCGGCTTACCGGATGCTTGTTGAGACCAAGATCCGGCGTGAGAACTGGCTGGACGGCGTGCCGGGAACTTCTAGTTCAGTGCAGACAACAAGGACTTGGACAAAACTATGGAAACTATCGATTCTGTCTAAGCTGAAATTTTTTGTTTGGCGCTTTGCTCATCAATCAATACCTTCGGCAGATGTCCTGCATCATAGGAAAATAGCAACGTCGAGTACATGCATGTTGTGTGGCTGTGTTGATTCATGGCGCCACTCACTGATGGAGTGCACAATGGCAAGATGTACTTGGGCATTGTCAGATGCAAGTGTGACTGAACATATGATCTTATGTAGCGAGCCTCATGCCAAAAAGTGGCTGTTCTTCATGCATGATACCTGGTCACAGGAGGAGTTTACAAGGATGATCATTACATTGTGGGCCATCTGGACGGCGAGGCGCAAAGCAATCCATGATAGCATTTTTCAGATCCCCGTGCAAATCTCTCGATTCGTTGAGTCTTACCTCTTCGAACTAGGAACATCGGAAGCTAGAACTACTCGGGTGCAACCATCTTCAGGTAGCAGCGAGACGAGGAGGCACTGGATCCATCCCAGTCCGACACATGCAAAAATAAATGTTGACGGTGCCTTCTCACGGAATGGTAGTGTTGGCGCGGCAGCAGCCTTCTGCAGGAACGAACATGGCGATTACTTGGGGGCTTCTGTCTTAGTTGTGGCAAATGTGACCGATCCATCTAAACTGGAAGCATTGGCATGTGGAGAAGGTCTCTCTCTAGCTGATGACCTCAATCTCCCAAAGTTCCATTTGGCCACTGATTGTCAGGGATTGGTGGAAGATATCAAGAAAGGCTCCGATGCAAGCTACAGTGCGATTATTCAAGAGATTCAAACAAGGCAAACAACTTTTACAAGTCGCTTTTTTACTTTTGAAAGTAGAACTTGTAATTTTGAGGCGCACAGCCTCGCAAATCACGCTTCTTCATCAGGTATTGGGCGACACGTTTGGCTTGATTTTGTGACGCCCGGATAATTAGGCTATAGTAATCACCTGCTAATGATGCCAGGTCATCACATTACTGTTGCTAATCGTCGCTTGATCCGAATCTTAGTTCGAACTCAAATTCAAATTAAAGCCCAAAATTGAAATTTCTCAAACATACAAACAAAAATGTTCAAAGTGTGGAACATATTCCATGACCAATTACGGTGCTGAACCAACATTTTTATAAAGTGGTTTAATGCCCTTTAATAATTAAAATAGTGGCTAAAATAATAAATTAAATGCTTTTAAAATTATAAAAATGCTAAACTATTTTATTTAAACCTCAAACTAAATGTGGCAGTGGTATAATTAGTAAAACCAATTTAGGTGCTCTTCCTATATTTTATAAAGCTATTTGCTATTCAAAAATAAAAGAAAACTAAAACTGTAAAAAGAAATAAATAAAAGCAAAACAATAAAAGGAACAAAACCACCTTCCCCCCTCACTGGGCCTTGGCCCAGCCAACTGGCCAGGCCAGCCCACCTGCGCATAACCCCCCTCTCTCCCCTGTTCACGAGAGGGGGATCGTGGAGGCCATCGCCATGGCCACCGGCCACGCGCCGGACATCCACGGTGCCTCCCTCACCTACAAAACCCCGTGCACCCCCCCGACGCCCTAACCCTAATCCCTCCCCCCCTCGCGCCC
>NC_057802.1:137616396-137616938 GCF_018294505.1 Triticum aestivum
GGCCACCGTGCACCTCAAGCCACCCGGAGATGTCCAGGAACTTCACCACCATCGCCTTCTTCGTCTTCACCATGGGATTGGACCAGGGGCCCCCCGTATGCTCGCCATCATCGTCATTTTCGTCGTGTACATCGGCGGCCGCCGTCGTCGATACCCACCGCTTCGGTCCACCCCCGGCTTCCTCGTCCACGCACCCGAGCTCGCTGTGAGCTCCCTTCCCAAACCCCTCTTGCCCCGGTCTCGATCCGTACTCATATGCCATTGCCTTGAAGTCGCCGTGGCCGCACCCATACTATGCCCCATCGTACGCACCTACCAGCGCTCGCGTGCGCCTGCTGTGGCTGGCGCGCGCCCACGCAGGCCAGCGGCTACGTCCGTCCTCCCGCTCGCCGCCACTGCACCTGCGCCCGCCTCCGCCCACGACTCCCAGCACCCTCCCCTGTCGCTGCCCGCCTGCCGTCGCCACTGCCCGATGCCCGCGCCTCCTCCAATCACAGCCGACCGCCGCCCACCCGCGCCTCCGCAGCCGCCACCTCCGTCGC
>NC_057802.1:137617421-137624592 GCF_018294505.1 Triticum aestivum
CTGCAGCTCCGCCGGCCCGTGCTCCCTGCCGTGCAACCCTCGCCCGCGCTGCCGCCGGCCCCGCCTCTGGCCGCCGGTGTCCCGCTGCCCGCGTGCCCTGCTCATCCCCATCGCCTGGCGGCCTCACCCCGTGTTCGGGCGGGCTACGCCCGACGCCCGCACACGTAAGCCATGCCCCCGAAAGGCCTCTGGGCCGCTGACTGCTGGGGCCCAGCGTCCTGCCCTTTAAAAAAGGGATAAAAAAGATATGTTTTTAAAATAATAATAATGATTTAATTAATTAATTAATTAATTAGTTTAATCTGGTTTAATTAGGCTAATTACCTAGTTTAACTAATTACACTAGTTAGATAATCAAATAGTCTATGACAGGGGCCCCCACACCCTGTTGACCAGTCAAACGTTGACTGGTCAACCGGGACCCCCTGGTCCACCTGTCAGCCACTGGGTGCACTTTTGTGTACCCTGTGCTGGGTACACATAGCATTTTAGCTATTTAATTTCGAATTAATAACAATTTCAGAATATTGCTAAAACTTTAGAAAATCATAGAAAATAATTCGTAACTCGGATGGAAAAGTTTTCTACATGAAAGTTGCTCAGAACGATGAGACGAATCCGAATACGCGGTCCGTTCGTCCGCCACCTGCCCTTAGCATAGCAAACATGCAACATTTCCCCTCCGTTTCATCTGTCCGAAAATGCCAAACTTCGGGAAAGCTTTCCCGGACGTTTCCCCCCTTCGCCGATATTGTGTAGCCCCGCGTTAGAACACGTCTAGCTCTGCCTGTTGCCCTGTTATGCTCTTGCTTGCTATGTATTTACTGTTTCTCCTCCCTCTTCTCTCCATTAAACCCTGAGACCGCTGCTGATGCCACTGTAATCGACTACGTCGATGACGACCCCTTCTTCCCTTTCAGCGGAGCTTCCAGGCAAGCCCCCCCCTTTGATCATCCCGATATCGCCCGTTCCATTCTCTCATGCTTGCATTAGATTTTGCTACTGTTATTGATTGCTCCTATTCTGATGCATAGCCTGCTTTTGTACCTGCTATTGTTATCTACCTGCTTATCCTAAACTGCTTAGTATAGGTTGGATAGTGATCCATCAGTGACCTCCACCTTGTCCTTGTTGCCCCTGCTTCATCATCGACGACTCGATCAACGTGATCGACGACCAGAGCCCGACACCTCACATCACATCACGCCCCTTCTGTTGCTCGACCCTGCAGAGCTACTATCGAGTGTCGAGGGTGGTCCCTCATAACGCACTCCTGATGATAATTCTGTAGTGTAGCTATTCGGTCGTGGTCATCGAGGGTGATTTCCTCTTTCACCATTCCTGATACAGCTCTGTCGTGCAACACCTCAAGTGTGAACCTCGAGGGTGGTCCCTCTTACGTTCACCTTGATGATTACATTGAGTGGAATCCACCGGGGGTGATTCCTCGGGTTTTCTTCCTTGATGTCTGGACACACAGTTACCTTGACTTTACTGACACCGTTGTTAAAGCCGGGCGGGCCCGGAGAGCACCCGTGCGATGTGACAGTGGCGGCTGGCCGTTTAGCGGTATCACCCAGGAGGGGTGATAGCTCCGGACTTGTCCCGACAGCCATCACTACTTTAATTGTTAATGCACTAACAGGTTTGGGTATTTGTTCTGAATTGGCCTTTGGCCTTTACGCACTAACCACCACGCGAGAATAGTTATGGGCCTCGACGTCGCAGTATCAGCCGAAGCTTTGTCAGACGTCCAGTTCAGCATTGCGGCACGGCTGGGCCGGCACCATCCTGTAGTGGTGGAGCCTGGACCCGCCCTGCACGTAACGACCCGGAGTGCAATGGGCGATGGGCCCAGACCCCAGAGTGCTTAGGATGTAGACCGGCGGGGACCTCTCTGCTGAGCCTAGGTAGGGCTACGACGTGTTGATCTTCCGAGGCCGGGCATTGACCCCAGAAAGGTGTGTCCGGCCAGAGTGATTGAGCGTGTTGGAAAACGTGGTGCACCCCTGCAGGGAAGATATATATTCGAATACCGTGTCCTCGATAATGGACGTTCAGACTTGTATCCGGATCTTATATAACTAGAAATGGATACTTGAGATGTGTGATGGATATGTGGCTCCGAGATTGCTTTCTCGCAGGGAGTCGAGGAAGGATCTCTGGGCGTTGATACTACAACATGCTTGTTAATTATAAACTGCTATTCTTTACTCTTCTACATGCTGCAAGACGCTTGGAGCTGCTTGAAGATGCTAGTCTTCGATAGGCTAGGCCTTCCCCTCTATTCTGGCATCCTGCAGTTCAGTCCACAGATACAGCCCTTAAATCTGATACCAATGCATACTTAGTATAGATCTGATGCTTGCGAGTACTTTGGATGAGTACTCACGGTTGCTTTGCTCCCCCTTTTCCCCCTTCCTTCTTCCTTCTGGTTGTTGCAACCAGATGGTGGACCCCAGGAGTCAGATGCCACCCCCGCCGACTACGACTACTACCCCGAGGGTGCCTACTACTACGTGGAGCCCACCGACAACCAGGAGTAGTTAGGAGGTCCCAGGCAGGAGGCCTTGCCTCTTCGATCATTGATGTTTCTGCTAGCCTTCTTAAGGCAAAACTTGTTTAACTTATGTCTGTACTCAGATATTGTTGCTTCCGCTGACTCGCTTGTGTATCGAGCTTGTATTCGAGCCCTCTGGCTTGTAATATGAAGCTTGTATTATTTTGATTTGTGTCTAGAGTTGTGTTGTGATATCTTTCCGTGAGTCTCTGAACTTGATCGTACATATTTGCGTGTATGATTAGTGTACGGTCGAGTCGGGGATACCACAGATTTACCATACGATCCAGTCAACATACCTGTAAACATTTTGCATGAGATTTAATAAAAAGCGTGTGTTTGCCTCAAAAAAAGTTGCCGTGTGCTGCTACGTCGGACGACAATGCACACCGAGGAGCGGACGCTTCGACTTCGCAGATGTTTGGAATGATCACCTGAGCGTATGCGATCTGTCTCATCTACGCCGTGCGACCGATCTGGCCCGTCGGTTGCGCGCGCCTCCGCAAGTCCCGTGAAGATCATCCTCGAGTTCAGCGCCGCTGCGTTGCCCTGTCGGGCCGCAGCGCCGCCGCCCCGTGGTTCTTCTCGTGGCTGCATCGACTCGCGCGTCGCCGCTGCGTCGCCCTTTGGGTCGTAGTGCCGCAATACACGGTCCCAGCCGCCGCCCTGAGGCGGTCCCGCGGTTGCACCGACCCGTGCTCCACCGCCCCTTTGGGCTGTAGCGCCGCGGCCCGCGGTCCCCGTCGCCGCCCCAAGGTCTTCCACCGTCGCCCCGACCTGCCCGCCGTCGCCCCTTTGGGCCGTAGTGCCGCGGCCCGTGGTCCACCGCCGTCCCCGCGCGTTGACCTCTTGTGGTACGCGCCGCGCCGCCTCCCTTGGTGCGGGAATGCCACCGTCCGCGTTGGTCTTCATGACGCTGTCGGGTTCTTCTCCTCCTTCGAGCATCGCCGCCCCGCTCCTACCCTAGCCGCCGCCGCCGCTGTTCTTCGGCCGCCGCCGTCGCTACCCCCATATCCGTCGTAGCCGCCCGTCCACCCCCTTCGTCTTCATCCAGCACCAGCCCGTCGCCAGCGTCGCCGTCATCTGCCCCGACCACTTCGTCCACTTCGACAACCGCGGGCGACATCGGCCCCGCGTCGATTGGCGCCGCAACCGTCGTCGAGTTCTTCTCTGCTAGCCCCTCCGACTTCTTCGACATGGCATACAGCTGGTGCAGGTCCCTCCTCTACGCATGCCTGGTGCTGGCAACACCGGTGTGTGCCTTTGTCCACGACGTGTCCCCGGGCCTGGCAAGCCTGGTGCGGCGCTTCGTCAATTTCTTCTTCGTCTGTCTACGCATGCCCGGTACTGGCTACACTGATGCATGCCTTCGTCCACGACGTGTCCCTGGGATTGGCACACCCGGCGCGACACCTCGTCAACACCGTCTTCTCTCCGGCGCACCCCTACTCGACACCACTGCGCCCATGATAACTCGGCGTCTCCTTGCACCCGCGGCTCCACGGCGATATCCTCGACACCGGCTACCCCGACTCGACATCGACCACGGCATTCTTCGCATGGCTACCTCGACCACGGCTCCACCACCATACGCTCTCGGCTACCTCGACAAACGGCACAAAGGGCTACCGCCTTGCTAGAGCAACCTTGCCGGTTTCCACTCCAGCCACGACTTCGCGATACATCGACCGTTACGAGTGTGGGGGGTTGTCCGTCGGTGTGCCTTCGGATTCTTTTTCAGTCTCACCGTCTGCGTCGCTGCCGTTGTGACCGCAGGGGATGTTGAGTACATTGATTAGATTGGAAACATAGGTTAGATTAGGAAATATTCTAGCTTGCCTTGTACTCCAAGTAGATCATGTACTCCTATATATATGCCAACAAGGCTCAAGCAATACAACGAACTATTCCACCAAATCCCTCTCTCCCTTCTAACTAACTGCACCCAAAAAAAATGCATGATCTGAGTTGTGTGATATTTTTTTGCAGGGAGTGTGAGGGAAATTGACTGAAACAAATTTCCGGTCAGTCGATTTTTGTTATATATATGGTTGTTTTTTGTTCGTTTAATCAGAATTGAACGGCATATGAACACTGACTGACCCAAAATAAATTTCCAGTCAACTGACCATGAGCGTCTCTTAGTTTTCTAGCATGAGCGTCTGTGTACATGGTGTCCTCATCATGTACCATGATGCTGTGTGCCGCGTCCATGGGAATCTAGGCCGGCCACTGCGAGTTTTCCGGGCCCTCGCGCACTCGGGCTCCTCCCTTTCGTCTCCGATCCAATAGTCTTGCATTGCATCACACTATTTAAGCATCGGCGGTGAGATGTTAATCCTTTCTTTTCCATCGTCCTGAGTCCTGACCTCGCCACACTTCGTTTTCTGAGCCAAACTTCTTTCTGTTCCGTTGTTCAGAGTAGATTTTGCTCTAGTACTCTAGATGAACACCAAGAAGTTCAGGCCGCCCGGCGACGTCGTCGGCTCGGCAGCGCTCTGCGATCCTTCGTCGCCGCAGCAGCTATCGTCGTCGCTCCATCAGGAGGAGCTCGAGAATTCTGCTACTAGTAGCCAGCAGCACTGCGCGGGTTGCAGGCTGCACGAGGACTACACGCCGTGGTCGGCTCTCGCGCAGAGCTGCCTTGGCACAGACAACGCCGCGTTCGACTGCGCCGAGAGCCTGTTCGACTACCCCCTCGGAATGCTCCTGATGCCGATAGCCAGGACGCACTATCAGTATCAGTCGTCGGAGAACGACCGCTGCCGGCCACGGCCGCAGCGGGATGCAATGGAGACAACACCTGCACAACTCCACAAGCAGCCACTGCCGCCGCCGCCGCAGCAGCAGCAAGAGAGGGATCATGGGTTGTTCAGCTTCAGCAACGCTTCCACCACTTGGTCTCGTGGTGGCGAGCCAAAGACATGCTCGTTCTCACCTCTTGTAAGTGTGCTACTATTAAATTTTGTTGAATCGTTCTTGGGTGTCTATGATCATGGGGATGCAAATCTTGAGTTGGTTGTTCGTACTCCGAACACTTCAGGTGGCCGCGCCGGACACAATTCTCCCGGCGATGGAGAACCAGAAGGTGCCGCTGCCAGGAAACTGCATGGACGCGCCTGTGACCCCCGTCGGCGACGGCGCCGCCAGGGCGCCAGCTGCTGAATCCAGCACCGCGCCGAGGAAGACGCGGATCCGATGGACGCAGGACCTGCACGAGCGGTTCGTGGAGTGCGTGAACCAGCTCGGTGGCGCCGATAGTGAGCGTTCTTAACCGGCACGACTGTGCCTGCTCTTGATTTAATAATGCCGGTTGCCACTCGGTCGCCATGCCTGACCCGACGCTGTTTCTCACTTCTGCCTTCTTTCTTCTTGCCGTCGTTTGACATTAGCAGGGACGACACCGAGAGCGATCCAGAAGCTGATGAATTCAGATGGCATTACAATCTTCCATATCAAGAGCCATCTACAGGTACCGTAATGATAGGGATTAGGGACCGAATACCTCTTGCACAATTGTGTAGTGTTATTAAATACAATAGGTGCTCTGTTTATTTCCAGTGGTCGTATGTGATCCGTAATTCACCACTGTCGCTTTGTTTTTCTCTTGTTTCGTGGCAGAAATATCGCATGGCGAAGTACATGCTAGCGTCGTCATCCGAAGGTAGACAAAAAAAACTTGCTTGTTCATTAAGCTGTTTTTTCTGTGTGAAAGTGTTCATTAAGCTGTTGATGTGGCTCGCATATTTACGGGGTTATATCAATATACGCAGCATATCATGTATAGAATTTTTTTTTTGACATCGATCTTTATTTGTGATATCTTTACAGTAGCGTAATCAAACTTTTTTTTGGTCAAGACCTGGTTTGACTAATTTCCGTTACGTCTTATAATTGGCAGCAGAAAATCAGGCTAATTTGTTAAACCATTTGCAAAATATTTGGATGCAAAGCTTTTTCTTAAACTACACTTTTCACAAACTACAATTTTTTAATTTACAACCCTGAGATGGCACAGGTTAAAAATTGCAGATTTTTATACTACTAAATAGTTGCCCGTGCATTGCAACACGGACACAATTTTTTCGCAGGTGATCATCGTGATTTACCAGCTAGTTGATTTCTAATGTGATTACACACCGAAAAATGGACTTTGGCTGCCCAAATAAGTATTTATTAGCTTAGCAAATACCTGATTTTATTTGGTCATCATGAACAGTCATAGTGTTTTTTTAGGGGAAAAGCTACTTTTTATTGATCAAATTTGACATACAGTGGGATACAAACTGGGTCATGCGGCTGGCCAAGCCATACATAATGCTCCTGAGCTAAAGTAGTAGCAAACTTCGCTAAGCTATGAGCTTCGTAATTTACAGCACGCCCTTCAAAAGTGAAGTTACAAGAAAAAAGAGTTGATCTAGATCTGATTTTGCTTATTTTTGCTCTGTATAGCCACTGGCCGCCTCTTGAGATATCGTCCACCACTTGTTTACACTCAGATGCCACGATAAAGTGACTTAGATGAAGACACCACCAATGGTACTTCGGCCCGTCAGTGGTAGTTTTCTTACCATTGAACAAAGTTACTAATGAAACTCCGGCCCTTCATTT
>NC_057802.1:137624988-137690973 GCF_018294505.1 Triticum aestivum
TTCATAGAAATGTAAATTACATACCTGTGAGTTGAATGGGTAATATTGTTTCCATTCGATTGTAAATGCAAACACCTCTTCTGTTCGCACGGGTAAATATTAGGTGATATCCCTCTTCACATGCTCTCATGTTCCCAATAATTAAAAATCACATCTAATTTTTTTAAGAATTTCAGAAAAATGTGATTGTCCACAAGATATTTGTCTACAGCCCCTAATTTTTTTCATAATGCACATTGAGAAACTAAAGAGACAGCTCAAAATGAATAGTGGG
This sequence comes from Triticum aestivum, assembly GCF_018294505.1. Lineage (NCBI taxonomy): Eukaryota > Viridiplantae > Streptophyta > Magnoliopsida > Poales > Poaceae > Triticum > Triticum aestivum. The sequence continues at coordinate 137,625,263 of NC_057802.1, forward strand.
AAGAAGACAAAAACATGAATAGACACTATTCACATATGGATTTGTCTTTTATGTTTCTCTATGTGTGTTTAGATTTTGCATTTATTTTTAAGGGTTTGTGCACACATGTGTTGCGAACATTCACAAAATATATTTTCAGTTTTACGTATCATATTATTAATTACTTCAAATATCCATGTTCCATACAACCAAATTTCATTGAAGTGTATAATACAACAATCCAGCAACAATTGCGGGGCACCATCTGGTAAAACATTTACTTGTTTACCAAGCTGCTGATGTGGCTCTTATATTTGCGGTTATATTCTATGCAACATATTGTGTAATATAATTTATTTTAATTGTCAGAATTTTGCAGCAGTAGTCAAACTTTTTGGTGGTTAAACCTGATTAAATTAATTTTCATTACTATTTAGTAGAAATTCAGGCTAATTTATTAAACCATGTACGAAATATTTGGATGCTAAGCTTTCCTAAAACTAGAACTTTCATAAAATAATATATTTTGAAATTCCATAGTTCTAAAATTAATGAGTTCTATAATGAGTTTTTGGGTGTGTCTAGGACACATCTAGACGTGCCCTAGTTATTGCACATCTAAATGAGTGAATTAAACACAAAGAGGAAAAGAAAAAAGAAAAAGAAAATATCCACACGAATCTTCACGTAAGATCAATGACATAGGACTTAGATGTGCAATACTTATGACACGTCTAGATGTGCTTTAGCAAAACTGTTTTATAATATTAGAGATTTCTTTGTGTTGCAAAAGGGGCGCCTATATATATTGTACCTAATCATCACGATTTACCTACCATTTATTTGTAATGTGGTGTAATAAAAATTGAATTTCACTGCCAAATAAAACACGGTAATATTTTTGAAGCCAATAAGACGTGGGTGGATAATTAGGGTGATTTTCAAAATAGTTAGTGAGATTTCTTTGTGACATAACACAAACATAGGGGCTAAATGCGGAATGGAGAGGGAGGACGAATGAGAGGAACATAAGACATAATCTTTGCTTTTGTTAAGTGAGAGAGATTCATGAAAGCATGGAATGCTTGACACCTGTATTATTTAATAGTCAGTTTTCATGCTTGTTCTTTTTCTAGGAACAATAGGAGGGTCCCGAAGGACCCAAAATTTCGCATTACTTAATAAAAGTTGTCACAACATAGTCCATAGAAGGACCTTTAAGAAAAAGAAAATATAATTGGGGGTCTTCCCTTATGCAGAGAGACCCTCCTGTAAAGCTTTACAAACGTGATCGGGTTTTGCACCATTGTCAACCTCACTAGAAGCAACTAAATGCTTGCTCCAACAAACTTCACCTTGCCGCCAGGCCTTGGCCAAAGTTCAACACCTTTGCAGAGAGGAACTCCACAAGAGGTAAGGGGAATGAGGTATCCTCATTTGGAGGTTGAACAAGGAGGCGAAGGGTGTCGACATGATGACGCCAAGTGGCCTATGATTAGCCCCATCATGCCGCACTATGCACCGAAGACATATGGTCTTTGGATCCGCAAACTCTGGTGGCTAGAGTCGGCACGATGTACCATGAGGGTTGAAGAACAACAAAGCCAACTTGATAACCCACTGATGAGCAAGACAAATCAAAGAACATCAGACCTCCTTACTGCCGGATCTCCCTCTTCGCCACCACGAACACAAGAAGGAAAAGCTTTAGCATCCACTAGGCTTATTTAAGGAGCCTCCAAGAATTGATTCCTCCTATAGTTGTCTCTCCACCATGGAAATTGGTAGAGGGAACAACCACTTGATGAGAACACCAACGATGAACTCCATGGTAGGGCTAGAGATGGTAGTGTGCGAAATGCCATAAGGCAACTCCTAGATTACAAATATATAAAAGAACTACCCGAGATCCGCCCCCAACCCATTTTGACTGGTACCATTGTCCGAGGAGAAAAGGGCAAGAGTCGGGAAACCTTTCGATATTGTTAATGAAAATGAGAAGGAGAGGGAAAAGGACCAAATGAGAGCCCATCGTGTGCTTGTTCATATGAGTACAATACAAATACATTGTATTTTTACGAGCCTAATACCACCCATCCAAAAAGGTTTATTTCACACACACACAATTTGTCTTTTTAACACTACAATGAAAATGCTTATTAGTGATTGGCCAAGAATCAGTTGACACTAAGGGCGCATCCCATTAGTAACTTTTGGCTAGTGGTAACATAACTACCAATGGCGGGCGGAAGCTACATTAGTGGTGACACAACTATGGCTGGCACTCATACTCAATGGCCACCCTCGGTGATGATATATCACAAAAACAGTACAAGAAATTGCCGACTAGCACCACCTCCTTGACACAAACATGGTGCCAGCAGCAGCAGCACCACCTCTTCTGCTTGCACCTACTACCAGCTCGCAACACCACATCCTCTGGTTGCACCGTGTCATCGTCGATGCATCCTGCAAGTGATTGAGCAAATGATTGACAATCAGCTAAAGTGGGCAAAAAATGATATACAACCGTCATATCACAAAGAAAGCTAAGTTTGGTTGTAGCATATACACTTAAGCTAAGTGTTACATGATTAGGGCAACAAGCTAAGCTCACAACTAAGTGAAATTGACAGAACACCATATTACTATGTCCTATTTTTCTCTCAAACATGGCCATCGATATTACGAAGGTTGGAAAAGGTGTTAGGCGTAGGCGGGGCTGTTGGCCATCACCTAGCGCTTAAGCACCCTAAGAATGGCCTAGGTGGTCATGCAGTTTTGAGTACTAGGGGTGTATTTTGAGTATTATATGTGCATATCGTGTAAATGAGTAAAATATTAGCTATTGTTGTTGGGATGTGGCCCATTTTCTGGTCAATGCAACATGGTACGATTTTGCTTGAATGGACATTTCCTTGTGTTAACTGCCTAGACTGCAACATATGTCCTAGGCGGCATTTGGTTGTTGCCTAGTGCCTAAACGGCTCCTAGGCATTGCCTTTTCCAGGAAAGGATATTATATTTATAGCATTGCAATTAAGAAAATATCTTAGCATGGAAGTAAATACATTTTAAGGTTTCATTGAAAAGACTTCCTAATTGCTTGTTCCAAGTTTGGAACTTTCTTCCACAGATGACATGATGCATATAGCCAACTATTCACAAGCATATAGGAGATCATCCTATAGTGTACACACTAAGTAAAGTACAATGACCCGGACCAAGTATAAGGTCGAAAGCATAGCCCATGCATATCAACAAAGCCATCCTTTTCTCCACTAAAAAATGTTCTTGTAGTAAAGACAACAAATGAATTAAGCCTATACAATATTTATGGTAAAAAGGTAAATGAAGTAGCAAAGATGCAACATCAAATAAGTATACTTGGGAAGAAGTATCCATAGTGCCATCTTTTTCCATAAATCAAGCTTACTTCCTAAGATAATTTGTACATCAATTATATCTTTTATAAATAACTATTTCTCTGTAAACAAATGTAAGACGCTTTAGTGATCCAAAGCGTCTTACATTTGTTTACAAAGGTAATGATCTAAAATGCCTTATATTTATTTACAGAGGGAGTATAATGATACTAAGGAAGAGCTCATATAGGTTCCTCATCATGTTGCACTATATTAGTGAATACATAATCTAATTATAAACAACCCTGCAAAAGTGTTGTTGTGCTCTTAAAGACAAGACATGTGTTCTTCCAATGAAAGCAACCTCGGCGAGTTGCTGAAGTACAAAGAGAACAGATCACTTCGAGATTCCCTCGGCAAGAAATTATACTCGAGTAACATTTTTGAATCCATGCAATTAGCAGATGACAACCAAAATGTATATGGCTCTATAAATAGTATTATTATATGATACTCCCTCCGTCCCATAATATAAAAACATTTTTAACACTGCATTTAGTGTAAAAATGTTCTTATATTATGAGGACGGAGGGAGTAAATAATACTATATCCTCTATGCCATGACTTGGTTTTGTTTGTAATTTTTCGTTTATTACCCTTATTATAACAAATTAATTTTCTTTCACTATCGATGATACCACCAACTGACAAATCTTTTCATTCTTTTGAGGGCAGCAAAACAAGTGGAGAAAAGGGCCGCGGGTGACGACATGCAGAAACTGAACCTAAAAAGGTATACTACTCTATGAATTAAAGAATATATGGTATATTATTTTTTGGGGAAATCAAACTTCTCTAAGTTTGATCAAGTTTATAGAGAAAGATAGCAATGTCTACAACACCAAAACAATACTATTAGTTTTTTCCTAAAATGTATTTTTCATATTTTATAAAAAATACTAACGCCCACACGTGTGGCAGTTTTGCAACTCGCCCATACGCGTGGATCACCGTCCAGTCGAGTTTGCACGAATCTTTACACATTGAGGCGGATTTTGCGTGCCACGTAGGACAGGGCTGGTGTGTGGGCGTTGGAGAGTTCGCTCACACGCCACGCAACACGTAATTTGCCAGCTGCACTGTGTGGACGAACTAGTTTCTGCCCACACAGTCACCTAGTCCACTCACGTGTGGGCGAACTGCTTTTCGCCCACACAGCACTCATAGGTTGTTGGATGGCAACTGCAGTTACGCGTACGTGGTAACTAGATAAACACACATCGCAATTATGATTCATTGCTAGACGGCAACTGCAGTTGCGCGTATGTGGCAACTAAATAAATACACATGATAATTGTGATTAACCATACATGGCAACTATGGTTGGACCACACGTGGCAACTAGGTAAACACACATGGCAACTACTGTTTGACCATATGTGACAAGTAATTAATCACACACGGTAACTATAGTTTGATTACACGCGGCAACTGCCATAAATTAGACATGGCAACTATAGTTAATCAAAACAGATAGAGTTGCCATGCTTTTACAACTACATTTGTCATCCCGGATAACTACATCTGCCATCCCGGATGGCAACTAAATCGTCATCCCGCGGGATACCTAACGTAGTTGCGGCAGGACGTGTGGACATTTTTGTTTCATGCCACACGCGCGGGGTGAAGATGAGTAGTACTTGTTGGGCGTGTGGCACGAAGTAGCTTCGCCCACACGTGTAGGCAATTCTAATGTTCGCCCACACAGAGCCCGTGTGGACTGCCTTCTGCTCATGTCACACACGATGTGTGGACGGATGTCTAGTATGTCACACGTGTGAGAGTTACCGGCGTCCTATTTTATTTATTTCGTGTCATAGCTGTGTGGATATAATTTTCTATAAACATGGCCAAATATAGGAACGGTTGAGGTAGTGCTACTTTTCACTAACCGGCTTTGCTGTAAATCCATCTCATCTGAAGTCTAGTACAGGCATGAGCTAACTAATGGTGACACCTCTCGTAGTGGAATGCACATCACAGAAGCGCTACGCGTTCAACACGTCATGCAGAGACGCCTCGGCAAGCAGCTTAAGGTTCTCTCGCAATTGTTTATTTATGTAATGCACACCAACATGATTAACCCAATTATGTTGTTCCTGTGCTTCCGTTTGCTTCTCGATCAGATGCAGCGAGATCTGCAGCTGAGGATAGAGGCGCAGGGCAAGGTACTCCAGAAAATGGTGGAAGATCATCTCAAGGAGAGCAGGAATGCAACGGAGCCACAGGAGGTGGACGATGGCTCCCCGGTGAGTGGCCAAGATGACAACGCGTTCGACAACCTGCACCTCCCGTTCGGCGATGGCAGCAACTCCTCTGACGAAGATGTGTTCACGTCTTTTACTCCTTGATCTTCGGATCACCCCCATGTTTTGTTACCATTGCTTTCTGCTAATCCAATGAAATGCCAGCTACGCTGGATCTTTCCAAAAGAAAAGAAAAGATATCTCTGCATTGTGGACGCAAACGTTTGACACATGGTGGCCTCTATCTTGGTATCCTGCGCTTGAAAGCTACCACGGAGATTCGTGCATAAAGTAGTGCCTTTGCCTATACTAATTGAGGTCAAAATCACAGTTTTGATTTTCCTAACAAAGTTTCGCATAATTTTTTTCTGCCGGAAGTAATACTTGTATTACTCTACCACAAGGTCCTTACAATCGTCATGGACAAACTCCAAAATCTCCACGGGGCCATAAGTCATAGTGCGACCTTCTACTCCAGTGGAAGAGTCTCCGAAGGTAATACATAGGACGTTCGTTGTTTTGATCCCAATGGTATCCCATCCAACTTCCCCTCACTCAATTCTGACCTATAAACTTATGTAATGTAATCTTCAATATTATCTCAAAAGTTTATGCTAATCGGTTAAAGAGAATTTTATCGGAGATAATTTCACCTGCAGTCCGTGTTCGTACCAGGGAGGCTCATTATAGGCAATGTTATTGCAGCTTACGAGTGCTTGCATTTTATGAAGAGGAAGAGGAGTAAGAACAATGATTATTGTGCCATGACAGTAGATATGATGAAGTGGACTTATTTGAGGGCTGTCATGATTAAATTGGGCTTTTATTTTGCTTGGGTAGAAAAAATTATAAAATGTGTGACCACCGTCAAGTTTAATGTTCTTCTGAATGGAGGCAAGTTGAATGAATTTTGCACAACTAGGGGGATCCGGGAGGGTGACCCAATATCTACGTACCTCTTTCTGTAGGCAGCGGGGGGTCTCTCTTATTTGTTGCGAGCTAGGGGGCTAGAAGAGGATACCCATGGAGTTGTGTTTGCACCGAATGCACCTCCGGTTTACCACCTGCTATTCGCGGACGATTGCTTGTTGATGTTCAAGGAGAATGAGAGTGGGGCAAATTTAATAAAGAGTATCATTCAACAGTAATGTGATGCTTCAGGGCAGCGGGTAAACCTTGCAAAATCTAGTATTTTTTCAGCAAGGGGTGCCCAAATGACCGAAGAGCTTTGATAAAAGGAATTCTTGATGTGCCAAATGAATTATTATCTGAGAGGTACTTGGGGCTACCATCTGACGTGGGGAAGTCAAAATATAGAACATTCAAATACATAAAAGATATACTTTGCACCAAAGTGAAGGGATGGATTGAAAGATGTATGGCGGATTCAGGGAAAGAAGTGTTGATTAAATCGATGGCTTAGGCAGTGCCAACGTTCTCTATGTCACGTTTCTTGCTACCAAGAGGCTTATGTTAGCAAATCGATACAATATTGAGGAAATGTTTTTGGGGCGGCAAGAATGGAGAGAGAAAAGTAGCATGTGTCTCATGGGATAAACTTACTATGCCTAGTGCCAAGAGGGATTAGATTCTCAAGGTATGGAATTGTTTAACCTCGCCATGCTCGTCACGCAAGGGTGGAGGCTTCTGCAGGATCCCAATCCATTGAGCGCAAGAATTTTAACAGGAGTATACTACCCCCACGGGGATGAGTTACAGGCCAAACTGAGCAATGCACCTTCTCAGGTCTGGCATGCGGTTCATGCAGGATTGCAGGTGCTAAAACATGGGTTGGTAAAGCGAATTGGAGACAGGAGAACAATAAGGATATGGGAAGATAACTCGTTACCACGTGATGATACGCTGCGTACTTTGCACCGAAGAACTGTGATCCCCCTTTCATGGTGAGCGAGCTGATAGAAAACGCTACTAAGTGTTGTAACAGACAACTGGTTATACAACATTTGCAACCACTAGATGCGTCAGTTGTATTTGGAATTCCGCTGACCACACGCAACACGAAGGATGCATGGGTATGCCATTATGAGCAAAGTGGTATATTCAGTTTTCGATCGGCCTATAGGATACTTATGGAAACAAAGAAGAGGAGAGAAGATTGGCTTGAGGACCGCTCAATGACCTCTAATGTGAGAACTGGTCATAGTGAGTGGAAGAAGCTATGGAGGATTAAAGAACCAGGACTGATCAAGCAATTTGCTTAGCGTTTAGCTCGTAACTTTGTTCCAACTGAATCAGTTAAATACCATAGAAATATGATTGATTCAGAGGTGTGTCCAATCTGCAATGGAGCAACAGATGACTGAAGACATGCGCTTACAAACTAGAACATGGCAAAGTATGTTTGGTGTCTGTTAGATGAGTAATTGGTTGAGCATTCGATCATTTGTAACATTCCAAATGCAAGATTGTGGCTATGGGAAATGATGGAGACCACAAGAGAGAAAGAGTTCATAAAGATTCTGGTGACTGTGTGGTCAATATGGTGGGCACGACGTAAAGTTATTCATGAGTAGGAATATCAGCCCTCCTTGTTAACTTACAACTTTATTGTAAGATATCTAGAATACCCGACTTTGGTCCTGGATACTCAAAAAACATCATCGGTAACCCAATCATTTGCTGGAGGGGAAGGAGGTAGGAGAATCCAGAAACCACCGAGGCAGGGATGTGCAAAGATAATGGTCGATGCAGCTATGTCAAAACAAGGAGAAATTGGTGCCTTTGCTGCTATTTGCAGGGCCTGCATGATGTGTTCCAAGGAGCTTCAGTAGATGTACTGGAAGATCCGACAACTCCAGAATTTTTTGAAACTTTGGCATTGAATGAAGCTCTTGCACTAGCTTCAGACCTTAGCATAAAAAGGTTCAAGCAGCAACGGACTGCATGGCTACGATACAACATCTGAAGAGTCCTTATATGGGTGCAAGCTCGTTGGTAATTGATGACATCAAAGAGAAAATGCAAGAATTTGAAGTCTGCATTTTCGATTATGAGAAGAGGGACAAAAATTGGGAGGCTCATTGTCTAGCTAATTGTTGTTACTTTAAATTTGGGGCGCTACATGTAGCTGTTGATCCGCCCGATTTTGTTTGTATCGAACCTTTTGTAGAACTTGAATAAAAGATGAGTGACTCCCCCTAAAAAATCTTCTACTCTAGCAAAACTAGCTAATCTATCACTCGCTTTAATACGAATTGACCTCACTTTGAAACAAATTGACCTCATTTGCTCCATTAATGTAGTGCCGCCCACAGTGGCGTTTGCGATACATGGAAAGCACTATGGTAAATGACATTTCTCATAGGCCACAAACTAGTCCTCAACGCTGACAGTCTGACGTGGAAAGCACAAAAATACCAAGGACCATAGTGTATCACCCGCCCTAGATCAGCTCGAGGAGCTCAGCTTTCAAGCTGGACATCTGCGCTCACTGCCGTCGTCCGCACTCCACCTCGCGCACACTTTGCGCTGCGCTAGGTTCATGCGCTGATTTTCCCCCAGATAAATGTCGCACCTGCTCTTCATCTCCCTAAACTAGAGTACCTAGAACTCATGGGCGTCGGCATCTCGAAGGAGGATTGGGAGCGCCTCCTCCGTGGCTGTATAACTCTTGAGTACCTTCGTCTTCAGGTGATGGATGGGTTCAATAGCCTCCATATCACCTCGACAAATGTCCATCAATTTATGTGCATTGTTGGTGCCGCAATATCGGTTAGTTGAGGTGTTTCACGATATGGTCATTGAGAATGGGCCTTTCCTTGAGAGATTGTTTGTACTTGATAAAGAAGGTCGAGCAAGAAGCAGGGTCATTGACGCACCAAAATTGACAGTATTGGGCTATTCGTGTGCTGAATTCTTTGAACTTGTTACTGGATCCATATCAGTTCAGGTACAACAGTTTTCTTCTTCTCCTTCTTATTGTACATCACATTTTATCTATTTTTTGTTGATCTATGCTTGGCTTCATCCAAAAAATAATTCCCACAAGCTTGACCCCGTCTCCGCGCACAGTGAAAGTCTTGGTACTACAATCTATCGGTCCCGATCTGAATCAAGTTGTTAGATTCTTTAGATGCTTTCCGTGCACCGAGAACCTATACATCAAGGTGATGCTCCTTTCCTATTAATTGTTACACAACAGAGTTCAAGTTTTTGATACTTTTACCCATGATTACAATGACAAATGTACTATGATGTCTAAAGGAACTTTTGAGGATTTTAATACATATTTTTTTGAGATGTTAATCATGAACGATTGAAGATGACATTTCACTCTATTCATGTATTTTGGAAATCCTGCAAATCAAAGAGGCCCGTAGTGTTCAACACAACATCTAGGCACTAATGTGTTGTCTTCGTTTGCAGATACAAGAGGCCCGAAAGTAGAAAATATGGCGCAATATAACAATCCCATCGAATGCCTTGATCTCTATTTCACGGAAAAAATAATCAATCGATTTCAATAAAAGCATTTGAACCCTAAACCCTGAAAATTTGAATGAGATATGTTATGAACTCTGAAGTGGAAAATTTTTATAAGGTACTACGTTCTGAACATCAACACACCATTTTTAATCATTTTTCTAACCTGCCGAATTTTTTTGTGACACGAAACATTTTCTGTGACCCTACAAACCGTCTCTCAAAATGGACATGCTTAGTGATGCTCAAAAGCATCGTGGAATTTCAGGCCAGAACGTCGCCAAAGTTGACGAGGGCGTTGCCCCGGGAAGAAACACCTCGTGACGGTGGACCGTCACAGAAAATGATTTTACGACGTTTCTTGTTTCGCCACCAGGGTTTTTGTCACTTAATAGAGCAAATTTTGTAGTGCATGTAAGGATAGGGTTGTCTAGGTGTGTTGTTAGGATGGTGGGAGTGGCGCACCGGAGAATAATTTTGCTGTGAATCCAATCCCATACTCGTTGTGTCTCTCACAGCAGTGTCTTGGAGTCGTTTGCGTCGTTTGCTCGTCAGTTCTTCGAATCGGCGGGATTAGATCTTCTGGATGTCGGCGACAAAGCGGCGGGGTGGTGATTTCTTTGGAGGTTAGCGTCCTCATGCTCTGTCCTCGCCGATGTGGCGTGGTCTCTAACGCGGTCAAGGAGTAGTGTGGTTCATGTTAGGAGGATGGATGTTGCCCATGGTGGTGGCGTCGCCTCGTGGGACAAGATGGCTTGCCGGGAGCACGGATAGAGGCGCAAGGACGACGGATCTGGTGGTCTCTCTCGACTTTATCGATGTGCGACGCGGGATCTGAGGTTGGGAAGGCACACGGACGACCCCGGCCGACATGCCACAACGTTATGTGCCCGCCGCGTGGTCTTCGGTTCACAAAACCCTAACGATGATGGTGCCCTCCCGGCTATGCTGACGGAGGTTCTTCTCCTGTCTCTCCGGCGACGTTTGGGGTTGGAGATGGCCGTTGGTTTTGGTTTGTGCAGCAAGCTCAAGGGACTTTTTTTGTAATTCTATTTTCTTCTGGACTTCTCCGCAAAGTTTTTGGGATAGTTGTTATGTCTACGTGTGTCTAGAGGTTCCATCGTGTGTACCTGTGTGGGTTCATGTAATCTCACTTTGGGTTTAATGACATAGTACACGATTACCTAAAAAACTCCCTTTAAAATAGTAGAGATTTTATTTAAATTTTATATAAAAGACAATAGAGATTGCGTTCGCGCACTTTTGCGCCATGGAATATGACACGGGGCCTCTGTGGTTTCGGATCGGGTACGATTCTCGTTCGGGTTCGTAGTCGGAGCCTTTTCCCAGTTATATCATGTGCGCTTCCGTAGTATTGGATCTCATTAACGATATCTGCGGATTAGGTTTCTCGAAGAAACCCCGATCGATTGTGGCCAGTTGCGACATGGCGACGATCGCGTTCCGACTCCTCTCTCGCCGGACTCTCACCAGCGCCATAGGCAAGGCCGCCGAGCACCTTCCTCAGGTCAATTGTCTCTCATCATCGTCTTTTTTCAATATTTCATTCCGAATTGAGACTCAAAAGCTACGGGGCCTGTGGCAGGGTCGTTGGTCGTGGCGGTCCTATCTGCTTGGCTTCGACGACACGGCGATGGCCGAGGCCAAAAGGCGGTTAGGCCACGCGTCGTACATGAAGTAAGTACTAGTACTAGTAGTAACAAAAGATTTGCAGCTCACTAATAGCCTCCCGTGTGTGCGTTCGTCTGCACTGCAGGCTGCTGGAGAAAGAGCAGGCAGCTGTCGACCGGACCCTCGGCCGCTTGGTTTTTGGGTCGGCCGTGGTTTCCGTCGGATTGCTCCTTGCCAAGATTTATCCACCTCCCCCAGCAAGCGGACATACAATTACCCCTACTTCAGACGGGGTGTAGGGAAGAGATCCCGGTTTCATTTGGATATATGAAATACTCCAAAGGAGTAACATGCTTTTCGGGTGCAAATAAGATGGGTGTAATTCCTTTTTGATGTAGCTCACCGTTCATGCCGAATTGGATGGGTGTAATTCCTCTTTTATATAGCTCATCATTCAGCCAAATGATAAAATGGGTGTGATTCTGATAATGTATTCAACTGTCCTTATATACTACTATCTCTGTAACTTTTTTATAAGACATTTTTTTAAGAATTTTTATAATACGTTTTTAGAGTTTATGACAGCGTCAAAAAACGTCTTGTACTCATTTGACTTGGTATGTGGGGAGATGACGAAGCGTGTTTTTTTTAATAAATAAAGCGGTATTTTGATGGTTTCTTTCTGGGGTATAATTATGTTTTATCTGCAAATTAACATATATATGCAGGAAGTTTCTTGCAGTAGTGATTACATATATTATATTGGTGCTACAGTGTTGCATGTTGGGTTGTCAGGTAATGAGAGGGTGCAAGAGACTGTTGTATTTTTGTGAACTGATTGTTGTTGATTGATTTGAGAAATAATTGACCAGTCAAAATCGTGAACCAAATTTAAAATTGAACACCTCACTTGAATGAGAGAACTCCTTGGAAAATTGTTGATCAGGTCAAAATTGAGAACCAAATACAAAAGCAATGTCTTCAATTGAATGAGAGGCCTTCACCCTCTAGGGAGCTTATAGTGATACTAGAAGTTCTTAGGGTTGTACATGTTCTATTTTTACGTGGTGATTGCTTTTAAATTGTGAAAAATATTTACGTGCTAGTTGGTATGGCGTGTGGGGGAAACAATGGAGTGTGTTCCTTTTATCAGAGATGCTACACCTACGGACAGACTTTATGAAATCATGGTTATGGATGGATGTGTCATTTTTTTTCCAAGAAACTGATGTGTCAATTTATGGTTGGAGATTAGGGAAGAGTGGCTCAAGAGTGAAAATCAGGAAAGTGATTGGTGGGAGAGTGTTTGGTATGACCAATCCGTAGCGAATCATCTGTGAGTGTATCATTTTTCTTTTTCTGTTGTGGTGTTCGGGTGGGTCTTTTTGACCGTGTGATTGGAGGGCGTCTTTTATAATTAATACAAATACATGAGAAAATTACCTATTTTGGCAGCATGTGTTACGCTGGTGCTAAAAGAGTTATAGGGGGCACTTCTTTTTTGTCAATAAAGGCCCATACCACCCAGGCACGTACCAAGGGATCCATTCATCGAGAGATCCCACCATGAAGCCCGACTCAATGACCCAATCAATCATGTAAACAATCCAATTTGAAGACCTAAGTTAAATGAGGGGGCTTTAAAATTAGAGAGCTTAATGGATTTAGAGATTTCATTGCCACAACCAAGGATTGATCAAGTCCAAATCAAGGATTTAAAATTGTATAGTCAAATGGGAGAGCTTAAAAAATTATTGAGCATAATGTATTAGAAAATAAATGAGAGAGCTCCTTGTGAAATTGTTGACTCAGTCAAAATTAGATGACCCAATTCCAAATTGTAGTCCTCAATTCATTTTGAGGCCTTAAAAACTAGGGAACATAGTGTATAGTACTAGGGTTTCCCCTTATATCTCCTCTTGAGGTTGTGCCATCGGTGCTACCCTTTTGAAGGTTCCACAACTAGACGGAAAATGATCAATCCCATTGCACAAGAGGCACGTAATCTCTTCCGCGGGGTGATCCTGCTTTAGGTTTCCTTCCATTCCCGAGGTGCGATTATCCGAGCTCTTCCCAAGTTCCTTCTTGTTCTTGTCAGGGTGTTCCTCCTCTACCCTTGGTGCGGCTCTTATCAGTTGAGTCTGGACTCCATGGAAATCCAAGCTGAAAATCGTTCATGTCGTTCCCCAAATGGAATGACTTGTTTTGTATCGGTCCCACCATTCTCCGGTAGGCCCTTCTAACAGAAGTGTGGCAAATCTCACCTTCCCAGAGTATGTGCAAGCAATGGTCTCCAAATTTTTGCTCACAATCTGTAGCCAATCATCGACCTCCATGGTCTTTGTGGCACTCAAAAATCTAGGCAGTCTCATCTCCATGAAGCTCATGAATGCATCCTTTAGGGGGCTGGTGCTTGTTTCTTACTCAGGTGCTTGATCCAGGTCTCCAGTTGATAGCTTATCAAGGTCTATCCCTGCGCCACTTGTTCCATCAATGTGGGGACGCTGGGAGCTGACCAGTTGTTGGTATGGTCTTTCAAATTCTCTGGACCATCTGGTTGCGGTCTACTCATGGTCCACGGTTTCGGGTTTAGGTTGGGGACGAGGGAATAGTCGAGATAGATAGGTACCCTTATACTGACTTCTACTAATTATAGCCTCATATGGTTGTTAGTATAACACATAGGTAACGTTCACACTTCACACACGAAACAAGTAATCAAGGCTTCATTCAATTTATAAGCAACAAGGTTCCAAGAAAATCCTAAGTAAGGTCATACCACATCCGTTATGATCTCATCCTACTGCTAGTACATCACCACGTCAGATTTACATAGTAGTGGTATGCGCGAAACGTTCTACTTTAGATTAACATAGTAGTGGTGGTCAAATCTAAGCTTCATCACAGTTTCGATCTTCCAACTCCTTCAAATGGCTTCCTTCTTGAAGCGGTTCTTGTCCTTCCACCTTGCCAGTTCTTCCTAGACAGTCTTCAACTCTCTTCTTCTACCTTGTGGAGGTGCTCCTGAGTGTAGTGCAATCTAACTATTCTTCCCATGCAGCATCTCGTCAACGTCAAAAAATGTAGCTTGGAGTGTCAGGTTGGTGATCACATGAAGTCCTCTAGCCTCATCGTTGTCCCATGGTTGGCGTACATGTGTAGTTACACTAATCAACAGTTCGTTCCTTCATGCCAGACTAGGAATCATTTGTAAATGCTTCTCCATACAGTCCCATGCCTAACATGACACCCTTCAATGCTTTTGGAAATTTGATGTCTCCCTTCAAGATCATGCTAAGCATCGGCTTCTCCTCATCTAGTTCCATGAAAGTGGACATCTACATTTTGAAGGGGAGAGGGTTAGAAATGAAGAGGTAATAAGATACAAGACCAAAGGATAAACTTAGTGAAGTCTAAAATATGTTTTGTCCCTATTATCTTTCCATATCCTAGGGTCATGTCCTATAGACAACATGTGCTCTGATAAAATCTGTTGCGACCTGGTATCGGGAGGCCCCCCGAATCTATGTGCTTACTGTCTCAGTCCCTGGATCAATAACTGACACTCACAATCGACGATGAATTATCAAGAATTCAACACATGCCATAGTATTACATTGTAGATCTAGTGTTTTACAATGCATACCTATGATGTCTACTACGCAACTTTATTCTTGTAGACTCGTGTTGGTCCTTCAAGCGCAGAGTTTTGTAGGACGGTAGCAATTTTCCCTCAAGTGGATGACCTAAGGTTTATCAATCCATGGGAGGTGTAGGATGAAGATGGCCTCTCTCAAACAACCCTGCAACCAAATACAAGAAATCTCTTGTGTCCCCAACACACCCAATACAATGGAAAATTGTATAGGTGCTGTAGTTCGGCGAAGAGATGGTGATAAAAGTGTAATATTGATGGTAGAAATATTTTTTATAATCCGAATAAATAAGAACAACAAGGTAGCAAATAGTAAACGGGCACAAAAACGGTATTGCAATGCTTGAAAATGAGGCCTAGGGTCCGTACTTTCTCTAGTGCGATCTCTCAACAATGCTAATATAATTGGATCATATAATCATCCCTCAATGTGCAACGAAGAATCACTCCAAAGTTCCTATCTAGCGGAGAACATACGAAGAAATTGTTTGTAGGGTACGGAACCACCTTGAAGCTATTCTTTCCGATCGATCTATCCAAGAGTTCCTACTAAAATATCACCAAATAATTTCAGATTCATAATACTTAATCCAACATAAAGAACCTCAAAGAGTTCTCCAAGATTTCTACCAGAGAAACAAAGATAAGAACGTGCATCAACCCCTATGCGTAGATTACCCCAATGTCACCTCGGGAATCTGCGAGTTGAGTGCCAAAACACATATCAAGTGAATCAATATGATACCCCATTGTCACCACGAGTATTCATATGCAAGACATATATCAAGTGCTCTCAAATCCATAAAAGTATTCAATCCGATAACAACGAAATCTCAAAGGGAAAAACTCAATTCATCACAACAAGATAGAGAGGGGAAAACACCATACGATCTGACTATATTAACAAAGCCCGCGATACAACAAGATCGTGACATCTCATGAACACGAGAGAGAGAGAGAGATTAAACACATAGCTACTGGTACAAACCCTCAACCCCGAGGGTGGACTACTCCCTCCTCATCGTGGTGGCCGCCGGGATGATGAAGATGGCCACCGGAGATGATTTCCCCCTCCGGCAGGGTGTCGGAATAGGGTCTAGATTGGTTTTCGGTGGCTACAGAGCCTTGTGGCAGCAGAACTTCTGATCTAGGTTAACCCCAAGGGTTTTTGGAATATTTGGGATTTTATAGGGCAAAGAGGGGGTGCGGGAGGCCACCGAGGTGAGCACAACCCACCTGGGCGCTCCTGGGACCCCAGGCGCGCCTCCCAGGCGCGCCTTGGTGGGTTGTGCCCCCCTCGGGGCACCTCCCAGGTGTTGCTCTGGCCCATCGGGAGTCTTCTGGTCCATAAAAAATCCACAAAAAGTTTCACGGTGTTTGGACTCCGTTTGATATTGATTTCCTGCGATGTAAAAAACAAGCAAAAAACATCAACCGACACTGGGCACTGGGTCAATAGCTTGGTCCGAAAAGATGATATAAAGTTGCTATAAAATGATTGTAAAACATCCTAGAATTATAATAAAATAGCATGAATACTTCATAAATTATAGATACGTTGGAGACGTATCAACATCCCCAAGCTTAATTCCTACTCGTTCTCGAGTAGGTAAATGATAAAAGAAATAATTTATGAAGTGTGAATGCTAGCAAAGTGCATAAGTTTGATCAATGATAATTTCAATCACTTTTCCTAGCATCATGAAACAACACTTTCTTATAAAATTTCTCATCTTTAAAGTAGCAACCAATTCACATGTTAAGGTTCAAACAATGAATTCTCTTGAAACTCAACAACCTATGTTCTCAGTCACCAAGAAATTGCAATTCGACTTATTCAACAGAGTCTAAGTAAGAGCTCTACGTATTCAACCATCATATAGTCTTCTATGATTGCTAACAATCACTGCATACACATGAGCAAAACGTTTCAACCGGACACATAGAAAGATAGGGGCTTATAATTTTTCCTCCCAACGTATTCACCTCAAGGGTGGTGTCAACAATAATAACTCATGCTACTCATATCCAGCTGGATATATGTGCCTAGATCTTTTCTCACCACATGATGCTTGCCAAAAGAGAAAAATAAAAAGGAATAGAGAGAAAAACTTTGACTCTTCGCATAAAAGTAAATACTAAAAAGTAAAAGATAGGCCCTTCGCAGAGGGAAGCAGAGGTTGCCATGCGCTTATCTGTTTGTATGCTCAACCCCTTAGTGCAAAAGAACGTCACGTTGTATTGCCCCTTATGATAGAAACCTTTATTATGCAGTCTGCCGCTTTTATTCTTTGCCATCACAAGTTCATACAACGCTCAATTTTCTCTTACACTAAATGATCTAACACTTTTAGAAGCAATTTTTATTGCCTTAGTGCACCGATGACAACTTACTTGAAGGATCTTGCTCAATCCTTAGGTAGGTATGGTGGACTCTTGAAAATAAGATTTGGGTTTAAGGGTTTTTGGATGCACAAGTAGTATCTCTACTTGGTGCGGAATTTTTGGCTAGCAAATAGGGGGGGGGGGCAAGCACCACATGTTGAAGGATCTATGACAATATAATTTGTATGTGAATATGAAAAAACATAAACCATTATGTTGTCTTCCTTGTCCAACACAACAATTTTGGCATATAATATTTTGATGGGGGCTCACAATCACAAAAAAATTCCAAGATAGTGTATTTGCATGTGAAAGTTCTCTTCCTTATACTCATTATTCGTGAATTGCTTGTATGACCAATATTGTGATTGTCAAGCCTCAAAATATTTCACTTTCTAGACCCAAAGTGAAGCTACCACTAGGCATGATATAATTTCAACTTCATGATATTCGATTTATTCAACAATTTACTCATAGGATATAAGTGAAGCACAAGATTAAATGACAAGCTACTCCAAAAAGTTATAAGTGAAGATCAAGCGAGTAGTTATGCAAATGGGTAGCTATTTGAGGACTATCTCTTATTAAAAAAACTTTCAGATCTAAGTATTTTATTAAAAGAGCAAGAAAAACAAAACAAAATGACATTCCAAGAATAGCACAACTCATGTGAAGAAGCAAAAACTTAGGCTCAACCGATATTAACCGATAATTGTTGATGAAGAAAGGTAGGATGCCTACCGGGGCATCCCCAAGCTTAGATGATTGAGACTTGAAATATTATCTTGGGGTGCCTTGGGCATCCTGATGTCTACTACACAACCTTTTTCTTGTAGACGTTGTTGGGCCTCCAAGTGCAGAGGTTTGTAGGACAGTAGCAAATTTCCCTCAAGTGGATGACCTAAGGTTTATCAATCCGTGGGAGGCGTAGGATGAAGATGGTCTCTCTCAAACAACCCTGCAACCAAATAACAAAGAGTCTCTTGTGTCCCCAACACACACAATACAATGGTAAATTGTATAGGTGCACTGGTTCGGCGAAGAGATGGTGATACAAGTGCAATATGGATGGTAGATATAGGTTTTTGTAATCTGAAAATATAAAAACAGCAAGGTAACTAATGATGAAAGTGAGCGTAAACGGTATTGCAATGCTAGGAAACAAGGCCTAAGGTTCATACTTTCACTAGTGCAAGTTCTCTCAACAATAATAACATAATTGGATTATATAACTATCCCTCAACATGCAACAAAGAGTCACTCCAAAGTCACTAATAGCGGAGAACAAACGAAGAGATTATTGTAGGGTACGAAACCACCTTAAAGTTATCCTTTCTGATCGATCTATTCAAGAGTCTGTAGTAAAATAACATGAAGCTATCTTTCCGTTCGATCTATCATAGAGTTCGTACTAGAATAACACCTTAAGACACAAATCAACCAAAACCTAATGTCACCTAGATACTCCAATATCACCTCAAGTATCGATTATACGATATGCATCACACAATCTCAGATTCATCTATTCAACCAACACATAGAACTTCAAAGAGTGCCCCAAAGTTTCTACCGGAGAGTCAAGACGAAAATGTGTGCCAACCCCTATGCATAAGTTCACAATGTAATGGAACCCGCAAGTTGATCACCAAAACATACATCAAGTGGATCACGTGAATATCCCATTGTCACCACAGATAAGCACATGCAAGACATACATCAAGTGTTCTCAAATCCTTAAAGACTCAATCCAATAAGATAAGTTCAAAGGGAAAACTCAATCCATTACAAGAGAGTAGAGGGGGAGAAAAATCATAAGATCCAACTATAATAGCAAAGCTCGCGATACATCAAGATCGTGCCGAATCAAGAACACGAGAGAGAGAGAGAGAGATCAAACTCATAGCTACGGGTACATACCCTCAGCCCCAAGGGTGAACTACTCCCTCCTCGTCATGGAGAGCGCCGGGATAATGAAGATGGCCACCGGAGAGGGATTCCCCCCGGCAGGGTGCCGGAACGGGTCTAGATTGGTTTTCGGTGGCTACAGAGGCTTGCGGCGGCGGAACTCCCGATCTAGGTTATGTTCTAGGGGTTTCTGTATATATAAGAGGTTTTGGCATCGAGAACAAGTTAGGGGGGGTCTCCGGGCTGTCCACGAGGTAGGGAGGCGCGCCCGAGTGGGTGGGCGCGCCCCCCACCCTCGTGGGCAGCCCGGGAGTCTTCTGGCCCAACTCTTTTACTCCATGGCCTTCTTCTGGTCCAAAAATAAGTTCCGTGAAGTTTCAGGTCAATTGGACCCCGTTTGGTTTTCCTTTTCTGGATACTCAAAAACAAGGAAAAAACAGAAACTGGCACTGGGCTCTAGGTTAATAGGTTAGTCCCAAAAATCATATAAAATAGCATATAAATGCATATAAAACATCCACGATGGATAATATAATAGCATGGAACAATCAAAAATTATAGATAGGTTGGAGACGTATCAAGCATCCCCAAGCTTAATTCTTGCTCGTCCTCGAGTAGGTAAATGATAAAAAACAGAATTTTTGATGTGGAATGCTTTCTAGCATATTCTTCAATGTAATTTTCTTTATTGTGGCATGAATGTTCAGATCCGAAAGATTCAAGATAAAAGTTTAATATTGACATAAAAATAATAATACTTCAAGCATACTAACCAAGCAATTATGTCTTCTCAAAATAACATGGACAAAGAAAGCTTATCCCTACAAAATCATATAGTTTGGCTATGCTTCATTTTCGTCACACAAAAATGCTCCCATCATGCACAACCCCGATGACAAGCCGAGCAATTGGTTCATACTTTTTAACGCGCTTCCGCCTTTTCAACCCTCACGCAATACATGAGCGCAAGCCATGGACATAGCACTATGGGTGGAATAGAGTATGATGATAGGGGTTATGTGAGAAGATAAAAAGAAGAAAGTCTCACATTGACGCGGCTAATCAACGGGCTATGGAGATGCCCATCAATTGATGTCAATGCGAGGAGTAGGGATTGCGATGCAACGGATGCACTAGAGCTATAAATATATGAAAGCTCATCAAAAGAAACTAAGTGGGTGTGCATCCAACTTGCTTGCTCACGAAGACCTAGGGCATTTTGAGGAAGCCCATCATTGGAATATACAAGCCAAGTTCTATAATGAAAAATTCCCACTAGTATATGAAAGTGACAAAATAAGAGACTCTCTATCATGAAGATCATGTTGCTACTTTGAAGTACAAGTGTGGAGAAAGGATAGTAACATTGTCCCTTCTCTCTTTTTTTCTCTTTTTTTATTTTTTTATTTGGGCCTTCTCTCTCTCTTTTTTTCTTTTGGCCTCTTTTTCTTTTCTTTTTTTTTCTTTTGTCCGGAGTCTCATCCCGACTTGTGGGGGAATCATAGTCTCCATCATCCTTTCCTCACATGGTACAATGATCTAATAATGATGATCATCACACTTTTATTTACTTACAACTCAAGAATTACAACTCGATACTTAGAACAAAATATGACTCTATGTGAATGCCTCCGGCGGTGTACCGGGATATGCAATGAATCAAGAGTGACATGTATGAAAAATTAGCATGGTGGCCTTGCCACAAATACGATGTCAACTACATGATCATGCAAGGCAATATGACAGTGATGATGCGTGTCATAATAAACGGAACGGTGGAAAGTTGCATGGCAATATATCTCGGAATGACTATAGAAATGCCATAATAGGTAGGTATGGTGGCTGTTTTGAGGAAGATATAAGGAGGTTTATGTGTGATAGATCGTATCGTATCACGGGGTTTGGATGCACCCGCGAAGTTTGCACCAACTCTCAAGGTGAGAAAGGGCAATGCACGGTACCAAAGAGGCTAGCAATGATGGAAGGGTGAGAGTGCGTAATATCCATGGACTCACATTAGTCATAAAGAACTCATATACTTATTGCAAAAGTTTATTTGCCCTCGAAGCAAAGTACTACTACGCATGCCCCTAGGGGGATAGATTGGTAGGAAAATACCATCGCTCGTCCCCGACCGCCACTCATAAGGAAAGCAATCAAAGAACACTCCATGCTTCAAATTTGTCACACAACGTTTACCATACGTGCATGCTACGGGACTTGCTAACCTCAACACAAGTATTTCTCAGTTTCATAATTACCCAACGAGCATGACTCTAATATCACCACCTTTGTATCTCAAAACAACTATCAAGTATCAAACTTCTCTTAGTATTTAATGCACTTTATATGAAAGTTTTTATTATACCCATCCTGGATGCCTATCATATCAGGACTAGTTTCATAACCAAAGCAAATTACCATGTTGTTTAGGACTCTCAAAATAATATAAGTGAAGCATGAGAGATCAATAATTTCTATAAAATAAAACCACCGTGCTCTAAAAGGATATAAGTGAAGCACTAGAGCAAATGACAAACTACTCCGAAAGATATAAGTGAAGATCAATGAGTAGTTGAATAATTATGTAACTATGTGAAGACTCTCTAACGTTTAATAATTTCAGATCTTGGTATTTTATTCAAACAGCAAGCAAAACAAAAGAAAATAAAATGACGCTCCAAGCAAAACACATATCATGTGGTGAATAAAAATATAGCTCCAAGTAAAGTTACCGATGAACGGAGACGAAAGAGGGGATGCCATCCGGGGCATCCCCAAGCTTAGGCTCTTGGTTGTCCTTGAATATTACCTTGGGGTGCCTTGGGAATCCCCAAGCTTAGGCTCTTGCCACTCCTTATTCCATAGTCCATCGAATCTTTACCCAAAACTTGAAAACTTCACAACACAAAACTTAACAGAAAACTCGTAAGCTTCGTTAGTATAAGAAAATAAATCACCACTTAGGTACTGTTGTGAACTCATTATAAATTCATATTGGTGTAATATCTACTGTATTCCAACTTCTCTATGGTTCATACCCTCCATTACTACTCATAGATTCATCCAAATAAGCAAACAACACATAGAAAACAGAATCTGTCAAAAACATAACAGTCTGTAGTAATCTGTATCAAACGTATACTTCTGGAACTCCAAAAATTCTGAAATAAATTGGTGGACCTGAGGAATTTGTCTATTAATCTGGAAAAGGAATCAACCTAAAATTACTCTCCAGTAAAAACTGGCAGCTAATCTCGTGAGCGCTAAAGTTTCTGTTTTTTACAGCAAGATCATAAAGACTTCACCCAAGTCTTCCCAAAGGTTCTACTTGGCACAAACACTAATTAAAACATAAAACCACATCTAACCAGAGGCTATATAGATTATTTATTACTAAACAGGAACAAAAAGCAAGGAACAAAAATAAAATTGGGTTGCCTCCCAACAAGCGCTAACGTTTAACGCCCCTAGCTAGGCATGATGATTTCAGTGATGCTCACAAAAAGATAAGAATTAAAACATAAAGAGAGCATCATGAATAATATTACTAGAACATTTAAGTCTAAGCCACTTCCTATGCATAGGGATTTTGTGAGCAAACAATTTATGGGAACAATAATCAACTAGCATAGGAAGGCAAAACAAGCATAACTTCAAAACTTTAAGCACATAGAGAGGAAACTTGATATTATTGCAATTCCTACAAGCATATATTCCTCCCTCATAATAATTTTCAGTAGCATCATGAATGAATTCAACCATATAACCAGTACCTAAAGCATTCTTTTCGTGATCTACAAGCATAGAAATTTTATTACTCTCCACATAAGCAAAATTCTTCTCATTCAGAATAGTGGGAGTATCATAAGAGACTCGAATACTATAAATTGTTTCCACATTAAAAGAGTAATGTTCAGAAAAAGGGAAATCATAATCATGACAAATTTTATAAATATAATCATCACTACTTTTTATAGCATAAGTATCGTCACAATAATTATCATAAGTAGCAACTTTGTTCTCATCATAATCGATTGAAACCTCTTCCGAAATAGTGGATTCATCACTAAATAAAGTCATGACCTCTCCAAATCCACTTTCATAATTGTCACAATAAGATTCAACACCCTCCAAAATAGTGGGATCATTACTTCCTAAAGTTGACACTCTTCCAAACCCACTTTCATCAATATAATCATCATAAGTAGGAGGCATGCTATCATCATAATAAATTTGCATATCAAAACTTGGGAGGCTAGAAATATCATCTTCATTAAACATAGCATCCCCAAGCTTGGGACAAACATTAATTGCAGCAAATATATTCTCAAACATGTCATTCTCATCAAACATAGCATCCCCAAGCTTGGGCCTTTTCATATCATAAGCATAATCACTCTCATCATTAATAGTATGGATAGCACCAATAGTATAGCAATTATCATCATCACAATGAGTAATAGGAGCAACATCATTTGGGAGGGATACCTTTCTACCTTTGCTTCTCTGTCTTTTCTTTTTCTTCTTCACATCATGTATGGGTTTAACCCTCTCTTTTGAACTCCTTATTAATGAGATTGGTTGAATAGAAAGCTCCTCCTCGTTACCTGATTCATCATAAGAAATAATATGAGGATATTGGGAAGTCTCTTCCCTTTCATTAGTATTCTCTTCATCTTCTATATGTTTTATTTTCTTTATGTAACTGGCAATATAAGGATTTTCAATGCAATTCACCGCACAATACATAAAAATTTCTTCTAGATCAAAATCAAGAACTTTATCAAGGACAAATTCTGGCATATCTTTAGTTATACATTTCATTTCTTCATAACCCAAAAGCAAACTAAGTTCATTATGATGTGCAAGGGAAATCAAGTCATCACAATTTTTGGACATGATACGATCATGAATTTTTTTGCATTGGGGGTTTAAATGATCACGTTCATTGCAAAGTTCGCAAGGATGGCAAAGAAATTTTAAATTTTTAGCACAAGCATCTAGCCTCTCTTGCAACCATTTAGTTTCGAAATACTTATGCCTCTTGCAAAATCTATCTTCCCTATTTGATGTGTACTTGCAAACTCTATGCACTCCACAAAAATTGACATGCTTATAAGGGACATTTTCATCATGACTAGTGCAATCATCATTAGTACTATGGATATTCAAAGAGTTCATACTAACAACATTGCAATCATGCTCATCATTAAAAGATTTAGTGACAAACATTCTAATGCATTCTTCCTCTAGCAATTGAGCACAATTATCGGAATCCTTATTTTCATGAAAGATATTAAAAAGATGAAGCATATGAGGCACCCTCAATTCCATTCTTTTTGTAGTTTTCTTTTATAAACTAAACAACTGATAGAACAAGAAACAAAAAGATTCGATTGCAAGATCTAAAGATATACCTTCAAGCACTCACCTACCCGGCAACGGCGCCAGAAACTACTTGATGTCTACTACACAACCTTCTTCTTGTACACGTTGTTGGGCCTCCAAGTGCAGAGGTTTGTAGGACAGCAGCAAATTTCCCTCAAGTGGATGACCTAAGGTTTATCAATCCGTGGGAGGCGTAGGATGAAGATGGTCTCTCTCAAACAACCCTGCAACCAAATAAAAAAGAGTCTCTTGTGTCCCCAACACACCCAATACAATGGTAAATTGTATAGGTGCACTAGTTCGGTGAAGAGATGGTGATACAAGTGCAGTATGGATGGTAGATATAGGTTTTTGTAATCTGAAAATATAAAAACAGCAAGGTAACTAATGATAAAAGTGAGCGTAAACGGTATTGCAATGCTAGCAAACAAGGCCTAAGGTTCATACTTTCACTAGTGCAAGTTCTCTCAAAAATAATAACATAATTGGATTATATAACTATCCCTCAACATGCAACAAAGAGTCACTCCAAAGTCACTAATAGAGGAGAACAAACGAAGAGATTATTGTAGGGTACAAAACCACCTCAAAGTTATCCTTTCTGATCGATCTATTCAAGAGTCCGTAGTAAAATAACATGAAGCTATTATTTCCGTTCGATCTATCATAGAGTTCGTACTAGAATAACACCTTAAGACACAAATCAACCAAAACCCTAATGTCACCTAGATACTCCAATGTCACCTCAAGTATCCGTGGGTATGATTATACGATATGCATCACACAATCTCAGATTCATCTATTCAACCAACACATAGAACTTCAAAGAGTGCCCCAAAGTTTCTACCGGAGAGTCAAGACGAAAACGTGTGCCAACCCCTATGCATAAGTTCACAATGTTATGGAACCCACAAGTTGATCACCAAAACATACATCAAGTAGATCACGTGAATATCCCATTGTCACCACAGATAAGCACATGCAAGACATACATCAAGTGTTCTCAAATCCTTAAAGACTCAATCCGATAAGATAACTTCAAAGGGAAAAATCAATCCATTACAAGAGAGTAGAGGGGGAGAAACATCATAAGATCCAACTATAATAGCAAAGCTCGCGATACATCAAGATCGTGCCGAATCAAGAACACGAGAGAGAGAGAGAGATCAAACACATAGCTACGGGTACATACCCTCAGCCCCAAGGGTGAACTACTCCCTCCTCGTCATGGAGAGCGCCGGGATGATGAAGATGGCCACCGGAGAGGGATTCACCCCTCCGGAGGGTGCCGGAACGGGTCTAGATTGGTTTTCGGTTGCTACAGAGGCTTGCGGCGGTGGAACTCCCGATCTAGGTTATGTTCTGGGGGTTTCTGTATATATAAGAGGTTTTGGCATCGAGAACAAGTTAGGGGGGTCTCCGGGCTGTCCACGAGGTAGGGAGGCGCGCCCGAGTGGGTGGGCGCGCCCCCCACCCTCGTGGGCAGCCCAGGAGTCTTCTGGCCCAACTCTTTTACTCCATGGCCTTCTTCTGGTCCAAAAGTAAGTTCCGTGAAGTTTCAGGTCAATTGGACTCCGTTTGGTTTTTCTTTTCTGCGATACTCAAAAACAAGGAAAAAAGAAAAACTGGCACTGGACTCTAGGTTAATAGGTTAGTCCCAAAAATCATATAAAATAGCATATAAATGCATATAAAACATCCACGATGGATAATATAATAGCATGGAACAATAAAAAATTATAGATACGTTGGAGACGTATCACATCCCCAAGCTTGAGCTTTTGTGTCTCCTTAATTCCTCTAATATCACGGTTTTCCTAAATCTCAAAAGCTTCATCCACACAAAACTCAACAAGAACTCGTGAGATAAGTTAGTATAAACCAATGCAAAAACCTTATCATTCTCTACTGTAGCAAATCACTAAAATTATTCTCAACATTGCATACTAAATGCCTTTGCATATTTAATACTCCTATCCGCAAATAGAATCATTAAACAAGCAAACATATGCAAACAATGCAATCATAACAGCAATCTGCCAAACCAGTACAGTCTATAAAGAATGCAAGAGTATCAATACTTCTTAAACTCCAAAGATTATGAAAATTTAACACACTGTAGAAAATTTATCAGAGTTTATTTTGCAAAAAGTGTCAACATTTTATCACATTCTGACTTTTCTAGGAAATTTTTGCAACATCGACTTTCTGTTTTAAAACAGCAACTCATATACTTGGAAGATAAGCATGACACAGGCTATACTTGACATTTTTATTGAAATAAAAGATGCAAAACATTATTCTAAATAACAGCAAGCAAATTCTAACAAAATAAAATGACGCTCCAAGCATAACACATATCATGTGACGAATGAATACATAGCTCCACACTGGTACGCGTTGGTCCTAAACAAACGGTTTTTAACCCCTTTCCGCGACTGCATTTGGAACTGTCACCAAGTGAGTGTGTGCGATAGGGTGTCCTTATCACACGACCCAGAAATCGTTGGGGATAGGCCCTCCTAGGACCCAGGTTGGGGACGTGTGCGATCGGGCGAGGCATCGAAACCCAATCATTTGCGTAGGTATGTACATCCCACACGGTAATCCAAGAAAATCATTTCCGTAGGTATGTACATCCCACACGGTGAATCCCAGAAAAACATTTTCGTAGGTATGTATATCACACACAGTCAATCCAAGGAATACGTTTCCGTTCTTATGTACATCCCACACAGTGAATCTAGGGAAAACATTTCCGTTCGTATGTATATCACACACAGTTAATCCAAGGAATATGTTTCCGTTCTTATGTACATCCCATACAGTCAATCCAGGGAAAACGTTTCCGTTCGTACGTACATCCCACACAGTTTTAGGTGTAGGCTCGTGTGTGATAGGTGTAACTATCACACACGGTCTGCCTTGGTTAACTGTTTGCTTTTATCAACTATATCACACACGATTTGGTGAAGAAAACTGTGTGGCATTGGGCTATCAATCGCAAGCGCTTTTACTGCTAGAACCGTTTGCAAAGGTCTCTGACACATTTAGCAAGTTTATTAGTTTACAATTAACAATTCCAGTATTACGCAAATTCACATTTCATATCAAACAGCTGTTTGCCAATTTCATATCAGGCACATAAATATATTATAACATCACAGTACGGTAGCTACATGAAAACATCATAGTACAACATATAGCTAGTTCAACTTCATAA
Organism: Triticum aestivum; assembly: GCF_018294505.1. Classification (NCBI taxonomy): domain Eukaryota; kingdom Viridiplantae; phylum Streptophyta; class Magnoliopsida; order Poales; family Poaceae; genus Triticum; species Triticum aestivum. Next base: position 137,653,547 of record NC_057802.1, read on the forward strand.
GAACAATATATTCATTTCCCTAATCGAGATCATCCAGGCTCGTCTTATCCACCTCTGCTTTCAGTTCAGTAAGAACCTGTTTTGCACGGGCCAACTAGGAAAGTGCCTCCTCCTTCGCCAACACCATCTTAGTAAAGTCTGATTTGAAAAATCTGAGCTCATTCTCCACCTTCAAATTTTTATCCCGCAACTTGAAATATTCTTCAGCGTTGACAACAGTATCTCTAAGCCTACGTCTGTTCTCTTCCTCATACATGCTCCAGAGCTTCGCTAGGCACATATTCAAAGACTGTGGACACTCTTGATCAACCCACTCCAAGTACAAACACTTCCGTTCATCCTATAATATTTAAAACTAGATCAGTAACAATTGTAGGGGAAATGGGTTTATAGCAACATAGAAAATCACCAATGCTTATTTTGAAAAACTAAAGAAACATGTTACTACCTCTCTCTCAGTTTACAGGGCGTGCACGTACTCCTAGGTTGTCAATTTGATCAACCTAATACAAGTAATATATTACAAAAAATATACCAATATAAATTTCAGATGTTCTATTTTCAAACGGTATAATTTTTATGTTACATTGTTTATATTAGAGTGAAAAAATTGGCAACCTAGGTATACGCGCGGGACTTATAAACTGAAACGGAGGAAGTAATTATGACATATCTTCTCAAAAAGATCAATGTGCAAATGAAATAATTAGTACTGAGACAACAACCAAATTCTAGAACATCAGAATCTATAATTAACTACAACGATGCTACAAGTTCTTACTCATGTACAATAAATAACAAATTGAACATTTTATGAGGAAGGTAAATATAACTGCAACAACATAGCGACAGTGTTTGGATGACAACAAATTGACACTCCCTCCATTTTTATATACAAGGCCACAATCAAAATTACAATTTGCAACTATACAAGGCCATAAACACCAATGGAGACAAAAATGATGGTGTTTGCCTCGTACTAGTAACGAGGACATTAATTATCCCTTGCATGCATGTGTGTGTGAGAAGGTTGGCTTGCATGCGCCTCATTAATTAACCAAAAGGAGTGAGAGCATTGACTTGTTGTAGGTGGGACATAAAAATATGCATTAATTAACACAACAGACAAGGAGACAAGCTAGCTTGCAATATTCTCTTAAGCACACATTTACTTTTTCCTTGGTACCTGTAATATGGGTTTGTGGCCTTGTATACAAAAATGGAGGGAGTACTAACAGGTGTGTACATGCACAAATTTAGTAACATAGAACTAATAGCACTAAGGCCGTCCACTATGTATGCCAAACCTGGGGTAAAGACAACTGTTGCTACATCTCGCACCGGTGCCCTGCACTAGTGAGCCGATGCAGCGGAAAAAAAATCAGGGACCCGGACTCCGGAGCACGTAGTTGCTCCGTTGCCCAGTTCCTCCGTGCCATACAGATTTAGTATTTTACTGCTTGGCTGCTCGGATGTGTGGACCAAAGTTGGCTGCACAAACTGCTGAAGCGGTGCCAAATAATTTTCTAATGGCACCGCTGATGAGATGGCAATAATTTAAGATACTAGGTACAAACTGTGACACTGTCTTAGGGTGCGTTTGGTTGAAGGTGTGGTATGAATGGGTTGGGACCATGACAGTGTCTGAATCACATCTAACAAATGATTTGTAACAACGAAAGAGGTCTAACCTTCTCTGCACATGCCAGAAACTTCCACCCACTGTCCACAGAATCAAACGCAACTAGCTTCACGCATGGAGATTGATGTTGACAACAAGCAGATAGATCTTCAGCCACCCCGCTCCATTCGTTGCCACTGATGGTCCTAGGGTGCTACAAGAGGAAGAAATGACTCAAATCGACCGCCGGGTCAAAATCCTTCATTCCAAGTCATAGCCCGAGAGAGAGAAGAGAGGCATACCCGGGTGGTGAAGGAGTAGTCGCCGGAGGAGGAACCGCTGGAGAGGTCTTTGAAGAAGACCATGGCGACCCCGGCGGTAGGATGCGAGACAACGAGAGCGAGGAAGCGGCTATAACTTAGCAAGGAAGGAAGGAAGGAGGAAACAGGGGAAATGTGACTTGTGGTCGGGGAGAAAAGGGGGTGGGGAAGGGGGCGGGGGTAGATATTTTGGCGGTAGGCCAAAAAATTTGGAAATGTGGAGGGAAACTTTGCGCGCGGTGCTGCTGGACCATTCACTTTGAACGATTGTGTGCATCGCAAATGATTCTTCTGCTTTACGCGCATGGGATGAGTTTGATAATTCAAAATATGGTCTCAAGGCATTGGCACATTCAAACGCACGCGGTGCCGCCGGACCATTCACTTTGAACGATTGTGTGCATCGCAAACGATTCTTCTGCTTTACGTGCATGGGATGAGTTTGATAATTCAAATTTTGGTGGAAATTTCCCCGGGTACGTCATTGCATAATTTAACATCGCTTGCTAACTTGGGCACACAAAAGAGCGTACAGTAGACAGAACACACTTACTGAATCGAGCAATTTTAGTAATTAAACAGAGCCAGTTGACCTAAACATTGCTCTAACAAAAGACCAGCATTAAAAACAAAGCCTAAGTACGCATAATTTTAACAAATCCGCCGCCGCGTCGGCCTATGCATCGCCGGTGTGAGATGAGACGTCGATGACTTGTCCTGGCGACATGCCGCCGTTGGTGGACTCCGCGTCCCCCCTGCTGAAGTCGACCACATCCTCGTCCTCGTCCTCGTCCTCGGCGTCGCCCTCAAGGTTGTAGTACTCGTAGTAGTGGCTACGCCAGAGCTCGCGTTGGTACTCCACCGCCGATTCCTCCACGGGTAGACTCTTCTCTACCTCGACCTCGGGCATGCACAACTCCTCCTCCCGGCGCTCCTCGATCTCCGTTGCCTCTTGCACCTCCAGCTCCAGCTCGGCGACCTCATGAGGAAGCAGGCACTCCATGGACACCGCCGCCTTTTCAGACGTGGGTTGCATACTGGAGTCCGAGGTGGCCTGGAATATCTTGGCCTGTGGATCCTTGATCTTGGCGTGGATGGCCTCGACCCGGGCCAGGGCAACATCAGTGGCACAGACGGCAGCTCGAGCGCTCTCGGCGTTTGCAGCCGCCATCGCAGCAGCAGCTGCAGCCGTCTTGGCTGCTGCAGCTGCCCTGTCGGCTGCCGCAGATGCCCTCTCCGCGGAAGCGGCCGCGCTCAATGCGGATGCGGCGGCACTCTCGGCATAGGCGGCTGCGCTCTCGGTGCAGGCGGCGGCGCTCGGGGGGACGTGGCCATCGTACGGGCCTTCACGAAGCGTTTCCACGGCGTCATCTTTGCAAGAAGGGGGTGCAGGAATGGGGATCGGGATTCGTGGATTTGGGGGTTGCCGGCACTGGAGCAGACAAGCCGGCGAAGCTTAAGGAGGGAGACTTAAATAGACCCAGATATTTTCATCGCAAACGGTTCCTAGAAAACAATTGTGTGTGATGTTGTAGATATTTTTTATTAGCTGTGAAAGACGAATTTGGAGTAAAGTGCCAACGGATGGTGTTTTAAATGAACGAGAAATTTTGTAGTACTAATACAACTGTCATGTCAAATTTTGGAAAATTTCAGGGGTCATTTGACCTTTCAAGACATTTAAGTGATTTTGTAGCCATTTAATGACCATAATTGAAATTTGAACTACATGTACATGCAACAGCTAACCATAACGGTTTGAACTACATGTATATTTCATGTACTTGTGTGCGATTTAATTCGATGTGCAGTAAATTGGAAGGAATTGTCAAACATATTGGTCTAACGGCTATGACACAATTAAGCATGGAGTGACATGGCATTTTAATTCCAAAAAAAAATCAGAAACACATGAAACCTTGGTTGATGTAATGTCATGCCACCAAGATGATGTGGTAAAAAAATTGGCATGTTTGACGAAAGTTTGGACACACACCCCTCACAAACTGGAGCAACTCACTAGAAGGCTCGTGGTTCCGAGAGGGAACAATGCATGTTTGATGACGAACAGGAGATAGCTTCCTCTTACGGCCTTCAATTTTTTTTCTACGTCTAACGTGCACTACTACAACTGTAATGTGAAATTTTTGAAAATTCTAGGGGTCATTTGACCTTTTAAAGACATTTAAGTGATTTTCTAGCCATTTAATAACCGTATTTCAAATTTGAACTACATCTACATGCAACGCCTAACCAAAACGGTATGAAAAATCATATTTGTGTACTTGTGTGCGAGTTAATTCCATGTGCAGTAAACTAGAAGGAATTTTCAAACATATTTGTCTCACGACATGGATACATGCGTACGTATGCATGGAGTGACATGACATTTTAATTCAAAAATAAAAAATAAAAAATGATCAGAAAAACATGAAACCTTGGTTGATGTAATGTCATGCCACCAAGATGATGTGGTAAAGAAATTGGCATGTTTGACGAACGTTTGGACACACACCCCTCACAAACTGGAACAACTTGCTAGAAGTTTCGTGGTTCCGAGAGGGAACAATGCATGTTTGATGACGAACGGGAGATAGCTTCCTCTTACGGCCTTCAATTTTTTCTACGTCTAACGTGCACCACTACAACTGTAATGTGAAATTTTGGAAAATTCTAAGGGTCATTTGACCTTATAAAGACATTTAAGTGATTTTCTAACCATTTAATGACCGTAATTCAAATTTGAACTACATCTACAAGCAACGCCTAACCAAAACGGTTTGAAAAATCATATCTGTGTACTTGTGTGCGAGTTAATTCCATGTGCAGTAAATTAGAAGGAATTTTCAAACATATTGGTCTCAAGGCATGGGCACATGCAGACGTATGCATGGAGTGATATGGCATTTTAATTCCAAAAAAAGATCGGAAAAACGTGAATCCTTGGTTGATGTAATGTCATGCCACCAAGATGATGTGGTAAAGAAATTGGCATGTGTGACGAACATTTGGACACACACCCCTCACAATCCGGAGCAACTCGCTAGAAGGTTCGTGGTTCCAAGAGGGAACAATGCATGTTTGATGACGAACGGGAGATAGCTTCCTCTTACGGCCTTCAAATTTTTTCCTACCTTTAACGTGCACTAATACAACTGTCATGTGAAAAATTGGAAAATTTCAGGGGTCATTTGACCTTTTAAAGATATTTAAGTGATTTTCTAACCATTTAATGACCGTAATTCAAATTTGAACTACATCTACATGCAACGCCTAACCATAACGGTTTGAAAAATCATATTTTTGTGTACTTGTGTGCGAGTTAATTCCATGTGCAGTAAATTAGAAGGAATTTTCAAACATATTGGTCTCAAGGCATGGGCACATGCATGGAGTGCCATGGCATTTTATTCCAAAAAATAAAAAAATGATCAGAAAAACATGAAACCTTGCTTGATTTAATGTCATGCCACCAAGATGACGTGCTAAAGAAATTGTCATGTTTGACGAACGTTTGGACACACACCCCTCACAAACCGGAGCAACTCGCTAGAAGGTTCGTGGTTCCAAGAGGGAACAATGCATGTTTGATGACGAACAGGAGATAGCTTCCTCTTACGGCCTTTAATTTTTTTCCTATGTTTAACGTGCACTAATACAACTGTCATGTGAAAATTTGGAAAATTTCAGGGGGTCATTTGACCTTTTAAAGACATTTAAGTGATTTTCTAACCATTTAATGACCGTAATTCAAATTTGAACTACATCTACATGCAACGCCTAACCATAACGATTTGAAAAATCATATTTTTGTGTAGTTGTGTGCGAGTTAATTCCATGTGCAGTAAATTAGAAGGAATTTTCTAACATATTGGTCTCAAGGCATGGGCACATGCATGGAGTGCGTGCCATGACATTTTAATTCCAAAAAATAAAAAAATGATCAAAAAAACATGAAACCTTGCTTGATTTAATGTCATGTCACCAAGATGATGTGGTAGAAAAATCGGCATGTTTGACGAAAGTTTGGACACACACCCCTCAAAAACCGGAGCAACTCACTAGAAGGTTCGTGGTTCCGAGAGGAAACAATGCATGTTTGATGACGAACGGGAGATAGCTTCCTCTTACGGTCTTCAAATTTTTTCCTACGTTTGACATGCACTAATACAACTGTCATGTGAAAATTTGGTAAATTTCAGGGGTCATTTGACCTTTCAAAGACATTTAAGTGATTCTCTAACCATTTAATGACCATAATTAAAATTTGAACTACATCTACATGCAACACCTAACCATAAGGGTTTGAAAAATCATATTTTGTGTACTTGTGTGCGAGTTAATCCCATGTGCAGTAAATTAGAAGGAATTTTCAAACATATTGGTCTCACACTACTGCAGGAGACTGCTAACGCGACACTACGATCAGAGACCCTTTGCCGAAATTGTGTGCGATGCAATAATTGCAAACGATGGTGTAAACCGTCAAAAAAGGTGCAAAACGTTTGCGATGATGTATGCATCAAACATGTTTCAGGTTTTAGTTGCGTGTGCGATGAAGGGCATACAGTTAATTCATTCAAACTGTCTGCGATGAGGCATAACAACAAAAACGGGCAGCCATAACAATGTGTGTGCGATGCATGACACACGGTTAATCCATTCGAACTGTTTGCGATGAGGTACAACAACAGAAACGGGCAACCATATCAATGTGTGTGCGATATACGGCATACGGTTAACTCGGACGAACTGTTTTCGATTAGGGAACACAACAGAAACGGTTCAACTTAACAAGATGTGTGTGATATGCAGCATACAGTTCACATGGATGAACTGTTTGTGATGAGCCAAAAGGACACAAATGAGTCGTGTAAGATGTGTGTGATACGTGGCAAACAGCCGACTCGGATGAACTGTTTGCGATGAGAAATTACAACACAGACGGTCAATACAGTTACTTCGTGTGTGATTCTGTGTGTACAAAAAACTTTGAAAAATGCAAACTAGTTGCTTGCGGTGGCTAGGAGTATCGCACACGATGCGTCTGCGAGTACTCGTGTGCGATGATTAGTATGTTACACATACGTTTCCTTATGTGAATATGTGTGTGAATTTGCAATATGGACAGTTAATATGCAAATGCCTTCTGGACATCGGGCACACGCTTAAACTCAATGAACTGTGTACGATACAAATACTTTCCATGAAAATTTATGAACTTGGGTAACAACATTTGAGTAACATATATATAGTGGTTAAACTATTCGACAAAAGGAGGATCTTCATAACACGGTTTTGACAACCATATGGTCCATATCTACATACTTAACATAGTAACAACTATCACATTTTAAGAGGCTAAGGGCCAACAACCATATGGTCCATATCTACATACTTAACATATATAGTAACAGCTAGCACATTTTAAGAGGCTGAGGGCCAACAACCACAACTATCCACTGGAAGCAGCTTGATCACGGCGACTCGGCATCTTGTCAATGAAAAGGAAGAGCCCTCCTGTGCCTTGGTAGAGCAGGAGTAGAATAGTGTATCCAATTTTCCAATATGGATGCATTGCTATGAGAAGCGAGAACTTGTTGATTTGCATGGTTCCATTTTTGCGGGAAATGTCCTTGCAATCACTTTGGCGTTATTAGCAGGCACAAGTGTAATTCGACCACGCCGGGAAATCGATCCAGGAACAGCTACAGGGGGCAATTTCTCTTGACATGTAGAATAAAAAACAATTGTAACATATCGTTGAAGATATATATAGTTTATGAGCATCAACTTTAAAATAAGACTTTTTACCAGCGCTTTGTGCACACAATTGGTCTTGTTCAGTGTGTGCACCATAGGTCTAATTAATCCCATCCAAAATCCAGCATTCATACGTTGTGTTATCTCTGTCAGATTATGAACAAAGTTTATGACATGCTTCAAGTCCTGCCAGTGAAATTTGGTACGCTTAGTAACATACAGATCGTTCACTATGCATCCAACATATCCTGCTTAAAAGGTGGAAAGGTATTATTTATTCAGAACATGGCAGAAGAATATATATAGTGCGCATAAATTGGTAAGCAGAATTTGTTACTGCCTAGGAATGGAGTCAGAATATGATATCACAATTGGTTGATGAATTGGTTGCTTAAATAGTAATATGACAACATGGAGAAAGTGGAAAGGACACTAACGTCGATCAGACTTTGATCGGCTGATGACGTTGGGGAAGTAAACATCCATGTTAATTAGACCAGGCTGTGGTGCACACACTAGAATTTTATTGCCAGCTTTCAGTTCATAACACTTAGACATTTTTCTCCAAAGGTCCGCATTAAAATAGGAGTGACCATCTTTATCAAGTATTACGCTAACCGTCATTGTAAACCCATGTTGCGTTGTCAATATGACATCCTGGGAGTCATCAGCAAAGTAAATCCCAAGATTTCCTTCTACTCCTGTTCTTGCAAAGCAAGGGATGTACTGCTTGAAATGAAAATTAAGATCGTAAATTAGATATATTGAAATAACCGAGCAAGATGCAAATATGGGAGTAACTGATAGAACATATCCATATATAGATGCAAGCAAAGTACAAAAATATAGAATTAAAAATAGATAATGTAACAAAGATTTGATGCAAATATATAGATAATGTAGCAACAGACGGTATATGTTGACAAATTTAGGCCATGCCGATCGTGGTAGGTTGAGATTGAACATACTGAGCGCTCCCTGAAGTCATCCGGAATGGTGAGATAGAACTTCGTTTCCGACTGGCCATGACCATAGTTGCTCGATTTGTGCTCGCACTGTGCACACATGAATGAACACCCACGAATCAGCTAGAACAAAAATGATTCCACGGCGATTTCCGCCGGTTGATTAACAATGATGGGCGGACTGCAATAAGAGATGAGTGAATATTTCGCTAATTAAGTTGATTACCTTCTCCATGAGAAAAATCCCCGGCCCAATCCCGCAGAAAACCCCAGTCGACCAGAGTCTAGAATGTCGGTGCAGATAGGCGGCGGAGAGCGGTGCAGGCGAAATCCGGTGCCGTTTGGCGCGCGACCTACGGCCGCTGCCAACAGCCGTCGAGCTTAGGGTACAGAGTTGCGGAGGAGTCCGTGGTGAGTGAGTGTGGGGACGAAGTGGGTGAGGGTTTTCTTTTCCTTTTGCATGCGTGAGTGAACACACACGGTTCGCAGAGGCGACGGAGATGAACTCTGTGCGATAGTAAATCACCGAGATTGAATGGGAATCCAAATTTCCTTTGTCTTTCATCCATGAGTTTTTTTTCTACGATGAACATAAACCCTGCTAATCACCGTGTTCAAATTTGACACTTTTCCTGGTTCATTTACAATATTTAGGCGATTATGTGCATTTTGTAGGCATTAATGCACGCAATTCAAATTCAAACAATTGGTGCATGAAAGGGTGCACAAGAACGGTCTAGAAAACATGAAAGGGTGCACAAGAACGGTCTAGAAAAACCATACTCGTGGTATTTAGTAATTTCTCAAGCCTTTTAAAGGAATGGGCAGAGATTTCAATGGAGTCAACCACAAACGCGTCATTTGCTGGGTTATCAACTATAGAACAATGAAATATGTGCTTGAAAAACATGACGGCTGGCATGGTGCCATGGTATGGCCTCACCGTGCCCTGGTTAAAAGCTGAGAAGGTTTGATTTATGTCGTCATGCACGCCCTTCATAAATCGAACCATCACCGAGGAAGTTCAATGCTTTCGAGAGGGAAATCACCAAGATTGAAGGGGAATCCAAATTTCCGTCCTAGTTTGTCTTTCAGTTTTTTTTCAACGATCAACATACCGCCTCAAATGAAAGGTGTTCAAATTTCACATTTTTCCGAACTCATTTACCATATTTAGGGGATTGTGTGCATTTTCCAGGCACTAATTATGCACATAATTCAAATTCGAACAATCGGTGCATGAAAAGGTGCACAAGAATGGTCTGGAAAACCATGCTCATGCTATACAAAAAATGAAACACATGGTTGGAAAACATGATGCCTGGTGTGGTGCCATGGTATGGCGTCACCATGCCCCTAGTAAAAATTGGAGAATGTTTTCCTTATGTCGTGATGCACGCCTTTCATAAATCGAACCATCACCGAGGAAGTTTCATGGTTTCAAGGGGGAAATCACCAAGATTGAAGGGGCGGTCCAAATTTCCTTTGTCCTTTGTCCACGAGTTTTTTCTACGATGAACATACAACCTGCAAATCACCGTGTTCAAATTTGGCACTTTTCCGGGTTCATTTGCCATATTTAGGAGATTATGTGCATTTCCTAGGCATTAATGCACATAATTCAAGTTCAAACAATCGATGCATGAAAGGGTCCACAAGAACAGCCAAGAAAACCATGTTTGTGTGCCATTTAGTAAATTCTCATGCCTTTTACAAGGAATGGACTGATATTTCGATGAAATGTGTGGCAATAGTCAACCACAAATGTCTGTTTGTTGGGGTTTCAACTATAAAAAATGAAATAAATGCTTAAAAAACATGACGCCTGGCATGGTGCCATGGTATGACCTCACCATGCCTTGGTAAAAATTTGAGAAGGTTTGGCTTATGTTGTCATGCACGCCCTTCATAAATCGAACCATCACCGAGGAAGTTCCATGCTTTCAAAAGGGAAATCCTCAAGATTGAAGGGGAATCCAAATTTTCTTTGTTCTTTGCCCTGGAGTTTTTTTCTACGATGAACATACACCCTGCAAATCACCATGTTCAAATTTGGCATTTTTCCGGGCTCATTTACCATATTTAGGGGATCATGTGCATTTTCTAGGCATTAACGGACAATTCAAATTCGAATAATCGGTGCATGAAAAGGTGCACAAGAACGGTCTGGAAAACCATGCTCGTGTTATTTAGCACATTCTCATGCCTTTTACAAGGAATGGGCAGATATTTCAAGAAAATGTGTGGCAATAGTCAACCATAAACGCGTCGTTTACTCGGTTAACAACTATACAAAAAATGAAACACATGTTTCAAAAACATGACGCCTGGCTTGGTGCCATGGTATGGTCTCACCATGCCCTGGTAAAAATTGGAGAATGTTTTCCTTATGTCGTGATGCGCGCCTTTCATAAATCGAACCATCACCGAGGAAGTTTCATGGTTTCAAGGGGGAAATCACCAAGATTGAAGGGGGGGGGGTCCAAATTTCCTTTGTCCTTTGTCCACGAGTTTTTTCTACGATGAACATACAACCTGCAAATCACCATGTTCAAATTTGGCACTTTTCCGGGTTCATTTGCCATATTTAGGGGATTATGTGCATTTCCTAGGCATTAATGCGCATAATTCAAGTTCAAACAATCGATGCATGAAAGGGTCCACAAGAACGGCCTAGAAAACCATGCTCGTGCCATTTAGTAAATTCTCATGCCTTTTACAAGGAATGGACTGATATTTCGATGAAATGTGTGGCAATAGTCAACCACAAATGTCTGTTTGTTGGGGTTTCAACTATAAAAAATGAAATAAATGCTTAAAAAACATGACGCCTGGCATGGTGCCATGGTATGACCTCACCATGCCTAGGTAAAAATTTGAGAAGGTTTGGCTTATGTTGTCATGCACGCCCTTCATAAATCGAACCATCACCGAGGAAGTTCCATGCTTTCGAAAGGGAAATCCTCAAGATTGAAGGGGAATCCAAATTTTCTTCGTTCTTTGCCCTAGAGTTTTTTTCTACGACGAACATACACCCTGCAAATCACCGTGTTCAAATTTGGCATTTTCCAGGCTCATTTACCATATTTAGGGGATTATGTGCATTTTCTAGGCATTTAGCGCATATAAATCCAATCCAGCTACAGGTGCATGGGTGTGATGTGAGGGACGTGGATTGCCGTTCGATCGTGGCGCATCCAACGTGGCACACGCGCGATCCGTGTGGCCGGGGTTCCGACCAATCATAACGCAACACACAATAGGCTCAGCGCACAATGTTTCCGGAAGTGACGGAGATGAACCGTGTGCGATAATGAACGAGCAAAATTGTAAGGGAAGCCAAATTTTTGTTGTCGTTTGTGGTTGAGCTCTTGAATACCACCGCACTGTACGGCTGCCCGGTCCCTCCGTCCTAAAGCTCTCTCCATGCGTCGTCCATGGCACCACGGCGCACAGTAATTGGTAAGGAAGCAATGGCATCTCGCCGCGCCGCGTTCCTCGCCGCCCGTGACCGCGCACATGGTAAGGACGCGATGGCATCTCGCCGTGCCGAGTTCATCGCCGTCGGCGGCTAGACAGTTACATGGGCGGACTTTGAGGCTGCCATGGCCGAATGGGTGGTGGATCTAGAGGCGGCCAAAGCTGCACAGAAGGAGCGGAAAAGGCAGAAAGCAGTCAAGAAAAGAGAGTCCCGCCACCGCAAACAAAAAAGAGGCTGCACGCCGTGGTGAGGAGAGCTTGGTGGAGATCGAAGCACGGTGGGCTGCCGCCTACAAGGCCGGGAAGGAGAACGCCGGCGTCTGGCCAGCATGCCCTGATGGCAGCATGTGAGAAGTGGTTTAAGTTTGTAGTATTAGAGCAAATTACCAGTAGTACTTTAAGTTTGTAGTATTAACGTACAATGTCGGTAAGAGCATCCTTTGAGGGCTTTGAGCGTTGATTAGCATGTGTGACCGTGTGCGTTTTTTTGCGTTAATCATTAGAAGATCACAAAACACACGGTTTCTATGCCGTACCCGTCTGCGTTTTTTGCGTTAATGACCCAAAAGTTAGTTACCTGTGCGATATTTCCTAATAAACCAGGCGTACCATTGACCGAAAAAAATCAAGTACACGCGTACATTTTTTTGGAGACAGGATCTGCCAACTTTCTTTTTTCTCGCACACGAGTATTTTACGCGCTTCGTCTGCGTTGTGTGTTCCCCCCCCCCAAGTTTCAAATTTCGCACCCAAATTTTCATTAGGCGCGCAATTTCAGAATTTATTCCTTCAACCACATCCCCTTCCCCTCAGTATCCCCCCTTCCCTCGTGCCTCCCCTACTGGCATCTCAAACCGCCGCTGCCGCAACCACAGCTTCAACCACATCTACGTTCTGCTCGGATCCAGTCAGGTAACCCACCGATCTCTATCACGCCCCCGGCCTGATTGCTTAAATGGCGTCTGCGAAACATCCTCATGCCTCCAAATCCCCCCTGCCAGGAGCTGATGGCGGTCCATGGCGCGATGTCCGCTGTGCATGTTCACCCGGAGGAACACCTCGCCTCCGCCGCCGACATGGTGCAGGCTCTGGCCTAGATGAAGTCCCCCAGCGACTACCCCCCAGGACTTAACAGGTAAGATCTGACCAGCTAAATCTTACCAATACCACTTGCAACGGCTATGATTTGTACAATTGATGTATTAAGCATGTTCGTGCCTTGTTTATTTCAGTACTACACATTGTGTGATTTTCAAATATCACCGTGTCCAGCTCAATTTCACCAATACCAGCAACAAACTTACAATACATGACTCATGATATCACTAGAGATGCTGCCCATTTGCTATTTTTAGTGGATGCTAACCCTGTTGCACTTAACATGCCTGTCCATGTACTTACACAGGGTCATAACGGCCGATGCTTTTGTTTGCCGTCGAGGTGAGCTGCATCCCATGTCTTATAGTATTTCACATAATTTGTGCAACTGCGGTTTAACTTCTACCCATTTACTGGTTGCCTGTAGGTACACATGTCAGTGGCACTGATCCACGCTTTGACCTGGAGGAACAGCTCGCCTCCGCCGTTGCTGACTTTGGGCGAGCTCTGGCCAAGATGAAGTGCCCCAGCAACTACCTCTCAGGAGTTACCAAGTACGTACTCACCAGTTCAATCTTACCAATACCAGTTGCAATTAATGGCTATGTTCTGTACGGTCGATGTATTAAGCATGTTCTAGTAAACATGCCTAACACGTTTTTGCTACTATCCCTACCTTTTTATAGACATCTGGGCCATTCTCTGCTCTGGCAGCACCTACCTTGTGATGTTTAACTATGCCAAATGCATTTTTATCACTACCGGTTTCAATGTCTATTAAGCCTGTTGCAATTAATAGTTGAATCCATTTTTAAACAGTTGCATTTTAATGGCTACAAACTTACAAAACATGACTTGTGATGTTTAAATATGCCATTTGCTATTTTTGGTGGATGCTAACCCTGTTGTACTTAACATGCTTGTCCATGTACTTACGCGGGGTCATAACGGCCGATGTTGTTGTTTGCCGTCAAGGTTAGCTGCATCCCATGTCTTACAGTATTTCACATCATTTGTGCAATTGCAGTTTAACTTCTACCATTTACTGGTTGCCTGTAGGTACACATGTTAGTGGCACTGATCCACGCTTCAACCCGGAGGAACAGCTCGCCTCTGCCGCCGCAGACTTTGGGCAGGCTCTGGCCAAGATGAAGTGCCCCAGCAACTACCTCTCAGGACTTACCAAGTATGTACCCACCAGTTTAATCTTACCAGTACCATTTGCAATTAATGGCTATGTTTTGTATTGTCGATGTATTAAGCATGTTGTAGTAAACATGCCTAACACGTTTGAGCTATTTTCCCTACCTTTTTATTGACAACTGGGCCATTATCTGCTCCGGCAGCACCTGCCCTATGATGTTTAACTCTGCCAATTGCATTTTTATCAGTACCGGTTTCAATGGCCATTAAGCCTGTTGCAATTAACAGTTGTATCCATTTTTAAAGAGTTGTATTTCACTGGCTACAAACTTACAAAACATGAATTAGGATGTTGTTAAGCCTGTTGCAATTAACAGTTGTATGCATTTTTTAATCCGTCCCTTTGCTACCGTGCTACTCTTTCGAAATGAAGATATCACTACAGATGCTGCCATTTTATTACCATTTGCTATTTTTGGTGGATGTTAACCCTGTTGTAGTTAACATTGGCTTTCCATGTACTTACACAGGTCTACAATGGGCGATGCTGTTATTTGCCGTCGAGGTTAGTTGCATCCCATGTCTTATACACCATCTATTCCTAAATATAAGTATTTTTAGAGATTCCAATATAGACTACATAAGGAGCAAAATTAGTGAATCTAGATTCTAATCTAAACTATATCTATAATTCTATATACATCCGTATGTAGTTCATATTGAAATCTCAAAAAAAATACTTGTACTTAGGAACATAGGTAGTTGTATTTTACATCATTTGTGCAATCTCAGTTTAGCTTCTAACATTTACTGGTTGCTTGTAGGTACATATATGAGGGGTACTGATCCACGCTTCGATCCCTTTTGCGTATGGGGCAATGAGATATTCATGAACAAGCGTCAAGTGAGGAAACTAAGAAAGACTGTTAGGCGAAAGAAACGTGTGATTGGAATTAAGCTCTTTATTTACACTTTGTCAAAGACAACAGTGAACTTTAGGATGGTAAGTAATGTGTTGCCTTTCCCCCCTGCCCACAACAAGTTACTCTATTAGACCTCAGTATCTGATATTTTTCTCTTTCAGTGGTTTCCGAAGCTATTTAATGATGATTACCTTGCAAACTACATGACCGGAGTGGAGGCAACTAAGGTTAAAGTATATAATTCATGCTACCATGATAATGCTCTAGAAGTCTTCCTGAAGGCGGTGAAGGATGGGCGGGCGATCGTCACAAGGGGTTGGACAAAAGTGGTTCGTGCCTATGGCATGCAGGAAGGCACATTATGGGCATTCCGCTTCTTCAACACCGGCGGCAGTCAAAATGATTTACACTTGTCTCTTCACCTTTACCGCCTTTAAATACTGCGGTCCATCATAGTTAATTGCTGCCTAATCCTGTAATTATTGAACATATTGTACTGGCAATTTTATTTATGGATTCGTTGTTGAACCATTGTGTTGAGAATTTGAATTGCACGTTTCGTATTTCAAAATTTCCAATTAGAATAATAAATTACAGGCAAAAATAAAAATAGAACAGACAGTCATGGACCTTTGCAAACGGTTCTAGCAGTAAAAGCGCTTGCGATGGATAGCCCAATGCCACACAGTTTTCTACATCAAATCGTGTGTGATGTAGTTAATGAAAGCAAACAGTTAACCAAGGCAGAGCGTGTGTGATAGTTACACCTTTCACACACGAGCGTATACATAAAACCATGTGGGATGTACATCCGAACGGAAACGTTTTCCCTGGATTGACTGTGTGGGATGTACAAAAGGACGGAAACGTATTCCTTGGATTCACTGTGTGTGATATACATACGAACAGAAATGTTTTTCTCGGATTCACCGTGTGGGATGTACATACCTACGGAAATGATTTCTGGGATTCACCGTGTGGGATGTACATACCTACGTAAATGATTTCTGGGATTCATCGTGTGGGATGTACATACCTACGGAAATGATTGGGTTTCGATGCCTCGCCCGATCGCACACGACCCTAGCCTGGGTCCCAGGAGGGCCTATCCCCGACGATTTCTGGGTCGTGTGGGAAGGACACCCTATCGCACACGCTCACTTGGCGACGGTTCCAAATGCCGTCGCGGAAAGGGGTTTTAAACCGTTTGTTTAGGACCGACGCGCACCAGTGTCAAGGCATGGGCACATGCATGGAGTGCATGCCATGGCATTTTAATTCCAAAAAATTAAAAAATGATCAGAAAAACATGAAACCTTGCTTGATTTAATGGCATGCCACCAAGATTGTGTGGTAAAAAAATTGGCCTGTTTGACGAAAGTTTGGACACACACCCCTCACAAACCGGAGCAACTCACTAGAAGGTTCATGGTTCCGAGAGGGAACAATGCATGTTTGATGACGAACGGGAGATAGCTTCCTCTTACGGCCTTCAAATTTTTTCCTACGTTTAACATGCACTAATACAACTATCATGTGAAAATTTGGAAAATTTCAGGGGTCATTTGACCTTTTAAAGACATTTAAGTGATTTTCTAACCATTTAATGAACGTAATTCAAATTTGAACTACATCTACATGCAACGCCTAGCCAAAACGGTTTGAAAAAATCATATTTTTGTGTACTTGTGTGCGAGTTAAAAAATCATCAGGCGATGTAAATATCTAGTGTTCAAAAAAGAAAATGTAAAGATCTGGCAAGACAACCGGCCCCCACACGATTGGCACTCTATCTCGCGGCTCGAGGTTTGGTAGGTGATTGGCGGGGATCATTAATCAAACACGATTCTGTATTGGAAACCGTCAGCTATTATGTTCACACACGGATTTTGCTATGGGAATCGTGTGTAATTCAAACTACAGTACTCGTAAATTCCGGCGACCGGCGTGTGTATTGTCCCCATCGATCTAGATTCTGGCCGCCAATAAATACTACCTTGCTCACCTCGTCCCGCCTGCATTCTCATCTACACCCTCCTCTCGCTCGCCCTCTCTTTATCTCTCTCAAATCTCTGCCATGGCGTCGCCGGTCTGCCCATACACCGACGAGGAGTCGCCGCCCCCCGAGGACGCTCACTCGATTAGCAGCGACGAGGACCCCTACGCGTCGCCTGACGAGGTTGCGCCGGACCCCAACCTTGGATTGGTTTTGGGGCCAGTACAATCTTTGTCTGTGGAAGTCGCTGCATGTGAAAGCCAGGCAAGTGGCGTTCAACAAGGAGGAAGCCAGGTACCAGGCGGCATGTGAAGCCCGTGATGCCGCCTGGAAAAAGGAGGTGGCGGAGCTTTGGGGGCGGGAGCGTCATCGTGCCGAGGAGGTGTACGAAGATGGGTACTTCGCGAGGAAGGTCATTGGTGCTGGGCGCCTCGTCGCTGCGTGGAGGTGGGCCGATAAGCTCCACCGTGCCACCGATGAGGAGCTCCGGTGGGCGCCCAACGAAATGGCAAGATCGGCCGCGCGCATCCGCCAGCAAGAGGCAGATCGGTACATCAAGCGCTGCGAGACGGAGGAATCGGAGTACTGCCTCCGCACTGGGAAGACGCCGCGCACCAGGGAGCTGCTGGCGAGGGGCTGCCGGAATACTGGCCCCAGGAGGGATTATTAGTGTTAGTATTGTTCGTTTTCAATTTTATGCATTGTACCTAGTAGTTCAGTATCATCACGTATATGTGATGATATTATATATATATTATGTGATGAACTAATGAACAATTAATATATATATATATATTATGAGTTCCATTTTATATCTGTTTTTGTATACTAATTTGAATCTAGCTGTTATCATCCACATACAGAATGGAAAGCGTATATACACACATTGAAACAGAACATATAAGAATGGAAAATAGAGTACACACATTGAAACAGAGCAATAAACAGAGCAATACTACGATTGCTGTGAATACATAGCTATCCACGTCGAAACGACTTTTCAAAATAAAACGTGTCCATGAGATCATGACCAGCAGCCCTTGCCTAGGGTAGCTCTTGGCTCTGCCTAAACTCGTGCATGCATTCGTCCAAGCGATCGACACGCTTGCGGTACATCTGAAGCGCGATCCTGAGCTCCAAGTTGGCTATTTCTTCGGGGATCACTAGCTCGAGGATGCGACAGCCATGTTCCTCTAATGCGCTCACGTGGACACTTGGGCCAAGGAGGCGGTCGAGCCTACGGACCAGCGCGTTGGCATCCAGCGGGCCGCGGACAAGGCGAACGGCGGCACCAATGCGAATGGCGCGGCGGGCGTCCGGTGCAAGTACGGCGCGGCCGGCCTCTGGTGCAAGTACGGCGCGGCCGGCCTCTGGTGCAAGTACGGCGCTGAGAGCCTCTGCCCACTCCTGGCGAGGAATGGGGGTACTGACGTGACGTGTACCCAGCTGCGACCCGTGTCGACAGCAGGCAAGCGTCGATGGATCTGCTCTTGCTGTGCGGCGCACCACGCCTCTCGCTCTGCGGTGCTCCAACGGTCTCGACATGCGGCGAGCCGCAGCCTATCGGCACGGACGCGCCTACCTTGCTCTGCGGCGCGCCATCGATCATGTTGT
Source organism: Triticum aestivum (assembly GCF_018294505.1). Taxonomy (NCBI): domain Eukaryota; kingdom Viridiplantae; phylum Streptophyta; class Magnoliopsida; order Poales; family Poaceae; genus Triticum; species Triticum aestivum. Next base: position 137,672,470 of record NC_057802.1, read on the forward strand.
GCGGCGAGCTGCAGCCTGTCAGTGCTGACATGCCTATCTTGATCCGCGGCGCTCAAGCGCCATGCGCCAAAGGTTTGCTCAACCCTGGCGATTACGCGCATCACGACGTCATCCATCGCGTTGCCGGGGAGTGCCTCGGCCTCGACGGGCCATGGCGTCTACTCGTTGTCCTCGTCGACGAGGTTGATGGTAGAGGCGGCGCTTTGGTGGGTTGGCATGCTTGGAAAAGGTGGATGTGCTACAGGCTGCACTTGTCGCCTCCGTGCGTCGCGCGCCGCCTATGCGCAATATATCTGGGTGGCGGGAAACAGGTGAGGAAATGGCGGGAAACGGTGGCGTGTTCATAAAACGCCATCAATTAATGGAAACATAGCATAGAAGGAACATCGAGCTAGCACAAGAAGTAGATGATGATCAGATGAACACAGACCACACTAGGGAAGCCGTCAGTGATGAATTCATCAATCCAAATGGTTGAATACTAGCAAGCATTTTCCCACAACACACACGGCCTATTCCATCACAAACAGGTCGGATGGATCAACTGTATGCCACGTATCGCACATTGTCAAAAAGTAATGCGGTAGACCTTCTTTAACATGTGTTAAAAATAAAAAACAAGGACCTCGAGGTTAATTTAACATCAACACAACTTCCCATCCAGTCACCCATCTCATGGCTGCTCCAGCCTGAGCACACTTAACTTGAGAGTTTCTTACATGAGCTACTGGTGGAACAACTAGTCCTTGCTGATAGGATGCCTCTTCGCATACTCATGGCGTATCCGGATGACCGCCCGTCCCCCAATGGCCAATAGATGTTGTGTAGATAGAGCATATCACATACGTCTTATTAGCCGCAACCGTCTGTGTTATTATCGGTCTTCGCACACATTTCTGATTACAGACCTGTTTGCCACGTATCACACACATCTTGTTATATTGAACGGTTTCTGTTCTCTTGTCTCAACGCAAACAGTTCATCCTAGTGAACCGCATGCCATATATCACACACACCTTGATCTGGCTGACCGTTTCTTTTGTGTTGCCTAATCACAAATAGTTCATCCGAGTGAACCGTATGCTATATATCGCACACATCTTTAGCTAGCTGCCCGTTTCTTTTGTTTCTCCTCATCGCAAACACTTAATTGAGCTGAACCGTATGCCCTGCATCGCACACGCAACTAAAATCTGAACCGTGTTTGATGCATCCTCCATCGCAAACGTTTTGCACCTTTTTGACAGTTATTTTACACCACCGTTTGCGATTATGGCATCGCACACAGTTTCGTCGAAGGGTCTCTGATCGTAGTGTCGCATTAGCAGCATCCTGCAATAGTGCCAAGTGAGGTTACCGATAATGTTGGAGACAAAAGAGGGGATGCCTTCCGGGGCATCCCCATGCTTAGTTGCTTGGATCTTCCTTGGATATTAACTTGGGGTGTGTCGATGTACAAAAGTAGGGGTCCTTTTTGTATCCCTTTACTTGTGTGCGGGCAGTCGCAGCCACACGCCCGCGGCCACGCTTGGCGGGGCAGAGGGAGCGAAGGCACAAGCCTACCAGAGCAACGACAAGACAGAAGCGCATGAAGCGAAGGGACAAGGTGGGCTCTCCCCGGCAGGAGCCTTGCCGGGGCAGCTTACGTAGCCTCGGCAAGGGCCCTTGCTGGGGCAACTTGCCCAACACCAACGAAGCCGCCACCCTTGAGCCTGAGAGTTCCGACACCATCGACACATTGGAACCAAGGCTCGGGAGGCGCCTCCATGGTGGCATGCAGATCTTTGCGAAGGCCAAGAGCATACAAGACTAGATGAGAACCAGAAGACAAAGACCTTCGGCAAGATCCTTGCCGGAGACCCCCGGCAAGACCCTTGCCGGGGACGCCTGCAAGACCCCGGCAAGATCCTTGCTGGGGCCCCGACAAGGCTCTTGCTGAGGACATCCACGAGGCCGCAGCCAGGCCCACGCCAAGGCTCCACCGCCGTTCCCACACAGCTGCCAGACCGCCAACTAGGCAGGCACCTGCGTGGCGGCATGCAGCTCCCAGGTCAACCCAGCAAGCACCTGTGTGGTGGCATGCAGATCTTCGTGAAGACCCTGCCACCACACCAGCTCAGCAGCCTGCCAGCCTACATGGTGCTGCATGCCTCGTTGGCATGGACGCGTGTCGGAGCAAGGCGAAGCGGCGATCGACGGGACGGGCTTCATTGTCGTCCCCGATAAAGCAAGAGGACACCTAAGTAGTGCATTTAATGCGTTTTGTCCTACGGTGCCAGAGATAAACTCAACTACTGTACAACTTTCCACCTCCTGTGTGCCACTGTGGCAGCCCCTTTGACTATAAAAGGAGGCCCGCGGCGTACTGAGAGAGGATTCAGACTTTTTGGACCCTGCATGCTCTGTAGCAAGTCCAAAAACACTAGATAAACACAAACCAGCAGGAGTAGGGTATTATGCCTCACTTGCGGCCCGAACCTGGATAAAATTCCCCGTGTTGATCTTCTAAACCGCTCTTTCCACAGCCCCGCGCCCGCCAACCGTAGAAGGGATTCCCCGTGATCCCATAGGTGTCGTTTCCCCCGACATCTTTGGCGCGCCAGGTAGGGGACGCAAGCTGTGAAAATCCGGTTTTGAAGCCGACGCCTCGACTTCATCATCACGATGGCCCCCAAGAAGAGGGAGATGACAGCGATCGGGTCATCTGGAGCAGGCCCGTCCGCACCAGCACGGGCGGGCGATGGGGTGGCCACGGATGGCGCCGGAGGCGCCGCCTGTGAGCATCCACGACACTCCGGCACATGGATCCGAATGAGCGACGTCGTACGGGCCCAAGACGACGAGCCACACACCGCTGGTCCCGGGGACGGGGCTGTGCTGCCCACGGGCGGAGCGGCGACCTCCAGGACGCCCCCGTCGGCGCTCGCGCCGCGGCATTCCCAGGCCGTGCGCGATGAGCAACACCGCGACATCGGCGCCCCCGGGCGCCGCCGCGGGAATAGCCCTGTGCGTCACTCTCAGGACGCATCGGGCCAGCATGCGCACCGGGACATTGGCGGAAGTGGCGCGCGACTTCGAGACCATGATAGAGCTCCTTCTAACGTGGTTAGAAGTCGAAGCGCGTCACGATCCACGCAGCTTTTGCCACCACCCACGCCAGCAGAAGCGCTGGTGCGCGTACAATTGCTCCTCGACTTCCCCCTGCTGTGGAGAAGCTCGACGAGTGGAGGGCCACCATCCAAAGCCTTGTGGGCTTCGCCAACAAAGACGAGTCGCTCCCAGCGGGACCCTCATGCCGGCGTTCTATCGAGCTAGTGCATGCCGGCGGTGGGAGGACCAGAGATGCTGCGACCATGGTGCACTCTCCTCCCCCCACGGCCGCGACAGCAGCCACCGACTCGTCGGGCCGACGCCTGTGACAACGTTTTCACAGCGTCGTCCGACCCGCGAACCCGCTGCGACCAATGCCGAGTTCTTCGAGAGCGGGCTCGGGAAGACGCTCGAACCACCATCGAGCGATGGCGGGAGGCGCGCCATCAATCAGATCGGCATGCGGGGCCTGATATGGACCACCCAGCGCCGGGGGGCTCTGGCGACCTGCCTTACGAGGTGGGTTGTCCGGCCTTTACCCGAGAGCTGCAGTAGTTCCAGTGGCCCTCCCACCGCACGTTCAAGCCTGATGTTGGGGAAAAGTACAACGGCAAGACTCACCCATCGGAGTTCCTCAGCATCTACACCATCGCGATGCAAGCCGCCGGGGCTCGCGGCGACAAGGTGCTCGCCAACTACTTTCTGTTGGCGCTTAAGCCCAATGTCATGTCATGGTTGATGCACCTGCCAGTGGATTCCATCTCTTCCTGGCCAGATCTGTGCCACGAATTTGTTGGCGCCTTTACCGAAGGCAACCAAGCTCCTGGCCAGGCAAGTGACTTGCATGTCATCCCCTAGAAGGATGGAGAGTCCCTGCGTAAGTACATACAAAGATTCAACCGTGTGTAGTACACCATCCCAGATGTTCACCCCGCCACTTTCATTAGTGCATTCCATCAGAATGTATGCAAACGTAAGATGCGTGAAGAGCTGGCGATGAACAAGGTCAAGGATGTAGCCGAACTTTATGTTCTAGCTGATAGATGTGCTCGGGCCGAGGAAGGAAGGAAGTACCCTGGCGAGGACGCCGGCGTGGAAACCGACTCCATGGACGAAGACGCCGCCGCCCCGGCGAAGAAGGGTCGGCGCCGCAACAGGAAGCGTAAGGGCAAGATTGTGCTTGCCCTTGAGGGATCCGGCGACCCCGGCGCCACCAACAAGGCCAAGGCTGACGACCCCGGCAAGGAGGTTTCCGGGTGCGCTGCCTGCCTGTCGGAGTAAATGGCCACGGGTAGCCTAACCGACTGCCCCTGGTTCTTCTGAAAAAATTATCAGGCCTTCGGGCCTCCAAGCACTCCAAGCATTGGGCCACCTTCCCTGGCCGGCTACCTCTGAAGCCGACTCCCGGAAGGCGACCCAGCCTCAGCAACCCCTCCCCAGGACGACTACGGGGTGGCCGACTCCAAGAAGCCGGCCAAGAAGAACGCCGACTCCAAGAAGCCGGCCGAGACCACAACCACCAAAGCTACACCCACATAATGGTGACAAGACGGGGTGTGGCCACAATGCGGCCCACTACCCCCGAGGCCCGAGGCAGGCATGGCCACAGGAGGCCGTACGGGATGACCATCTCCTCTTCGGCTCGGCACTGTAGCCATGCCAGCCTCGACGTCATCCACGACCGACTCCTGTACGGCCCGCGGGCGGCGGGCCCCTCCCGCCAGAGAGAGGCGCGGAGGCGGCCCGGCCTCCCCCAGTCGGCCAAGGGCGTAGCCGGCCCCCAGAAGCCGGTTACCCCCTTCCTCGAAGCAGGAGCCCCATTAAGGAGACAAGACGAGGTAAGGCTACAGTGAGAGCCCCCGAGGCGGCCCACTGTAGCCACGCTTACCTCGACAAAGCCCTCGTCATCAGAGGCAAGGCCACAGCAAGCAGCCGCCGACAAGACCCTAGGCGGTGGGGCCGGCCTGTCGACCAAGAAGCCGGCAGCCGGCGGGACCCACCAGTCGGCGGGACCCAACAGCCGGCGGAGAAGCCGGCGAGCGTAGACACTGACGGCTGGGACCAGTGCCCAGCCGGATTACCATTGTACCCCCGGGGGGTAGGCCTATATAAACCCCCCGGAGCACCCATGCAAAGGGTTAGCTTCTGAACATAGCACACACACCATAGAGATAGAGAGAAGCAAGAGCTAGCCTTGTTCTTCTTCTCCCTTGAACCCAACAGCTCTAGGAGCAATTGTAGCTACCTTTCCTTGATCTAGTGATCATGCGGAGACCCCGCAGAGCAGGACTTGGGGTGCTATCTCCTCGGAGAGCCCCGAAGCTGGGTAAGATCCGCCGACGTGCATGTCTTCGCCTCATCCCGTTTCCAGGCACCGGCGACGTCTTATTGGCACCCACAATGATAAGGCATCCGTTGGCATATGTCGCACCAACCACCCGACATTTGGCGCCCACCGTGGGGCCAGGTCCACCGTCGTCCGGAGACTTGTTCTGGACGGGAACCCTCTTCCTCCCCCGCGAGCGCAGCCAGCCTGCTGCGCCCGATGGCGTTTGCGTCGACGCGCTGCAAGGCGTCGACGATGCCTGCGCAGCGAGCCGCCTCGCCGATCTGCTCGGCGAGACTCGCATCTCCGACGAGCCTGCGTCCGACGCAGGCACCGACTACCCCGAGAACCGCCTCGTCAGCCTCCTCGACCAGCTTCACGTCTCTAGCGAGCCTGCTGCAGACATGGAGTCGGTCGGCTCCACCGACCCGATGCTCATCGACTCCGGCACAGCATCGCTTGACGCCTACCCCTCCGACGTGGTGGTCTTCGACGACCCCCTCCCTCGAGCTGACAGCGGCGGCAGCGCTGTCACCGAAGTGCTGGTCATCAGCCATGTCGCCAACTCGGGCGAGAATGCCCACGAGGCCCTACAAGCGGCAATGCACGACCTCTCCGTCCCCATCCCGGCCGACGCCGACGCCGAGATCCTGGAGGCACGCCGCCTTGCCCTCATCGCGGAGGGCCAGAAGATAGCCTCCATGAGACGCCTCACCGAGGCCCACCAGCGCGAAGTCGACCGCGCCGCCTTCGGCACGCCGCCGCCTAGCGGCCCGAGCCGAGCCGGCTTCGTCCAGAAGCGCGGCGCGGCCGTCGCCAGCATGCTGGGGGCAGATCACCCCATCTACGCCACCCCGCTCGAGAATCTGCGAGCCGCTCAGGCGGCTGCAGAAGAGCTCAATGGGCTGGGAGCCGATGAGCTCCCCTACATGGCAAGACGGATCCAGCAGCTGATCGACGCGGCTGCAGAACGGCACGAAGCCGGTGCCCGTGCTGATATTCATCCCCCGCGCCGGGAGCACGCCGCGACGTCCCGCTCGCCGACTACGAGTGGCGCGCGCCAGAAGAAAGACAAGGAGCCGGCTCCCAGCCGCAGCCGGACCCGCATTACCATCGAGCGCAACGCGGAAGGCTGCCCTCGAGCGGTTGAACACCAAGGAAATCTGCCTCCTCCCCCGCCTCGAAGAGAAAGACGCCTCACTCCGCCGCCTATCACACACCCGACTCTTGGCGACCGACTCGGCCGCCGAGAAGGAGTCGGCGAGAACGACGCCCGCCACAGGATCGACCGCCTTGCTCGATCCTTGGCGTTAGAAGAAGAAGATGATGTCGGCCCGCCATGCTTTGGCCCCCGCATCCGCGACGAGCCCTTCCCCAAAGGGTTCTCGCTCCCCAGAGACACGCCCAAGTACAACGGCTCGGTGAAGCCGGAAGATTGGCTCATCGACTACTCCACGGCCTTCAGCATAGCCAACGGCAATCGGCGCGTCGCCGTGAAGTACGTCCCCCTCATGCTGCAAGGCACGGCACGCACATGGCTCAACAGCCTCAAGCCCTACAACATCAAGAGTTGGCTGGACTTCACCGAAGTCTTCGTCCGCAACTTCACCAGTACCTACAAGCGGCCTCCCAAGCCTCGCCAGCTCTCCCTCTGCGTCCAAGGGCCCAACGAGTCGACCTGCGACTACCTCACGCGATGGGCCGAGCTCCGCAACTCCTGCGAGGGGGTGCACGAGGTCCAGGCCATCGAGTACTTCACCGCCGGGTGCCGAGAGGGCACCCTCCTCAAGCACCGACTCCTTTGCGATGAGCCGGCCACCCTCGACGAGTTACTGATCATCGCGGACAAGTATGCCACGGCCGACTCCTCGATGAAGACCGAGCTGAGAGTAGACGCCTCTGGGAAGGTGATTGCTCCAGCTCCCAAGACGCCGGCTGGCGACCCCAACCGACGCCCCTACCAGAACGATCACAAGCGCAAGGCCCCCATGCCGACTTCCACCAGTCGGCAGGTGGCCACAGTTGAAGACGAGCAGCCTGAAGAATGGCCCGCTCCCAAGAAGAAGGGTGGAAGGCCGGCTTGGCAGCCGTCTTTCTCCTACGAACAAGCACTCGACGCCCCCTGCAAGTTCCACAGCGGCGTGAAGCCGTCCAACCACACAACCCGGAAATGCCACTGGCTCACCCGTATCACCAAGGGCGAGGGAATGTTGCCGCCTCTGCCTCCCGGCCCGCCGCCTCCAGCCCCTCAGCAGCCGGCGGCTCGGCCGGCTGTCGGCGCCATCCAAGACGAATTCCCCGAAGAACACGCCGCCTATGTCGTCTTCACCAGTCAAGCCGATGACAAGCGCAGCCGACGCCGACAGCATCAAGAAGTGAAGGCAGTCGCCACCAGCGCCCCCGAGTTCATGCACTGGTCAGAAAAGCCAATCAGCTGGAGCCAGGCCGACCACCCAGAGGTGATGCCTTCGCCTGGCTCCTATGCAATGGTCTTGGACGTCACCCTCGCGACGGAGAGGCGAGCTGCCAGATTTTCCCGCGTCCTGATAGACGGCGGAAGCAGTATCAACATACTGTACCGCGATACCATGGAGAAGCTGAACATCAAAGCGAAGCAGCTCATGCCGAGCCGCACCGTCTTCCATGGTATCGTCCCCGGCCTGTCTTGCTCCCCAATCGGCAAGATCAAAATGGATGTTCTCTTCGGAGACAAAGAACATTTTCGTCGAGAAGCAATATGGATCGAGGTAGTGGATTTGGAGAGCCCCTATCATGCACTGCTCGGCCGACCTGCCCTGGCCAAGTTCATGGCTGTGCCCCACTACGCCTACCTAAAGATGAAGATGCCGAGATCGAAGGGGATCATCACAGTAGCCGGCGACTACAAGAAGTCCATCGAGTGCGCCATGGCCAGTAGCCGGCTAGCCGAGTCCCTCGTGGTGGCAGAAGAGGAGAAGATGTTGGAACAGGTTGTGGCCATGGCCGGCAAGCAGCCGGCCTAGTCCCCCAACCCCAAGGATTGTGATGCGAAGGGCTCCTTCCAGCCTACCAAAGAGACGAAGAAGATACCTCTGGACCGGGAGAACCCGGAGAGGTTCGCTGTCATTGGGGCGAACTTGGACAGTAAATAGGAAGGCGAGCTCGTCGACTTCCTCCGTGAGAATCGAGACATCTTTGCATGGTCCCCAAAGGACATGCCGGGTGTCCCGAAGGATTTCGCCGAGCACAAGCTACATGTCCGAGCTGATGCAAAGCCGGTCAAGCAACCCCTCCGCCGACTGTCAGAAGAGAAGCGAAGAATTGTGGGAGAAGAGATAGCCCGGCTCCTTGCCGCCGGCTTTATCATGGAAGTGTTCTTTCCAGAATGGCTTGCCAACCCCGTTTTGGTTCTGAAGAAGAATAACAAGTGGCGTATGTGTATAGACTACACCAGTCTGAACAAGGCCTGCCCAAAGGATCCGTTCGCTCTGCCGCGGATTGACCAAGTGATAGACTCCACAGCCGGATGCGAGCTGTTAAGTTTTTTGGATGCGTACTCAGGGTACCATCAGATCGAGTTGGACCCAGCGGACCGCCTGAAGACTGCCTTCATCACACCCTTTGGAGCTTTCTGCTACCTGACTATGACATTCGGCTTGAGAAATGCCGGTGCCACTTTTCAGCGTTGCATGCAGAAATGTCTGTTGAAACAACTCGGCAGAAATGTCCACGTCTACGTAGATGACATTGTGGTGAAGACAGAGAAGCGCGGTACCTTGCTGGAAGACCTGAAAGAAACATTCGCCAACTTGCGCCGATTCCAGATCAAGCTCAACCCCGAGAAGTGCGTGTTCGGAGTGCCAGCCGACCAGCTGCTAGGCTTCCTGGTCTCCGAACGCGTCATTGAGTGCAACCCCGTCAAGATCAAGGCCATCGAGAGGATGGAGATTCCCACCAAGCTGCGAGATGTGCAGATGTTCACTGGCTGCTTAGCCTCCCTGAATTGTTTTATCAGCCGACTAGGAGAAAAAGCTCCCCCCTTGTACCGACTCATGAAGAAGTCCACTCACTTCGAGTGGAATGACCAAGCCGACCAAGCCTTCCATGAGTTGAAGAAAATGCTGACCACTCCGCCTGTCCTGGCTGCGCCGACTGAGAAGGAGCCCATGCTCCTCTACATCGCCGCAACTAGCCGAGTCGTCAGCACTGTTGTTGTGGTCCAGTGCCCGGAGGAAGGCCGAGCCCAGCTAGTCCAGAGGCCGGTGTACTATCTCAGCGAAGTGCTGTCCAGCTCAAAGCAAAACTACCCGCACTACCAGAAGATGTGCTATGGGGTGTACTTCGCTGCCAAAAAACTGAAGCCCTACTTCCAAGAGCACCCCATCACAGTCGTATGCACTGCCCCGCTCGCCGAGATCATAGGCAGCCGGGATGCATCCGGCCGGGTGGCAAAATGGGCCATTGCATTGGCGCCCTACACAATCTTCTACCAACCCCGCACCGCCATCAAGTCGCAAGCGTTGGCCGACTTCCTCGTCGACTGGGCCGAGACCCAGTACCTACCGCCGGCTCCCGACTCTACCCATTGGCGGATGCACTTTGACGGGTCCAAGATGTGCACCGGCTTGGGAGCCGGCATCGTCCTCACCTCTCCCAAAGGCGACAAGCTCAAGTACACGCTGCAGATCCACTTCGCCACCTCCAACAACGTGGCCGAGTACGAGGCGCTCGTACACGGGCTCCGGCTAGCCAAAGAGCTTGGCATACGCCGGATCCTGTGCTACGGCGACTCAGACTTGGTGGTCCAGCAATCGTCTGGCGACTGGGACGCCAAGGACGCGAACATGGCGAGTTATCGATTCCTCGTCCAGCAGATCAGCGGATACTTCGAAGGATGTGAGTTCCTCCACGTGCCAAGGACCGACAACGACCAAGCAGATGCCCTAGCACGGATCGGCTCCACCCGACAAGCCATACCGACTGGCGTCTCCCTCCAGCGCCTCCTCAAGCCGTCTATCAAGCCGTCTCCAGAGTCGGATTCCATCTTCGTACCACCTGCGCTAGATACAGCCGGATCCAACTGGAGAAACCCCGCAGGCGGCACGGGGACTTCGACAACTGGCCCGGGGACTGCCGTAGTCGCACCCGGCCCGGGGACTTCAGAACCCGGCCCGGGGACTGCAGCAGTCGGCCCAGGGACTACAACAACACAAGAAGCAGTGGCCGACTCACCCAACCCACCCACCCGAGTCATGGTGGCCACATTAACAGAAGAAGAAGTCACAGCTCCCTCATGGGCCCAGCCCATCCTCAAGTTCCTAGTCAGCAGAGAGCTGCCGGCTGATGAGATCTCAGCAAGACTAGTGCAACGACGAGCCGCAACATATACAATAATCAACAGAGAGCTTGTGAAGCGCAGCATCACTGGAGTCTTCCAGCGTTGCGTCGAGCCAGAAAAAGGAGTGGCAATCCTCAAAGACATCCACCAAGGCGAATGCGGCCACCACGCAGCCTCAAGATCCCTTGTGGCCAAGGCTTTCCGCCATGGTTTCTTCTGGCCGACTGCCTTGGAGGATGCTAAAGAAATAGTCAAGAGCTGCAGAGGATGCCAAGTTTTTAGCTCCAAGCAACACCTGCCGGCTTCTGCACTCAAGACCATTCCCCTCACCTGGCCTTTTGCCGTCTGGGGACTGGACATGGTGGGCCCTTTCAAGACAGCCCGCGGCGGCCTGACACATCTACTTGTTGCTGTGAACAAGTTCACAAAGTGGATTGAAGCAAAGCCAATCAAGAAGCTCAATGGGCCGACTGCCGTGACATTCATCACCGACATCACTACTCGGTACGGCGTGCCGCACAGCATCATCACCGACAACGGCATGAACTTCGCCAAAGGAGCACTGGCACGTTTCTGCGCGACGCAGGGCATCCGACTGGACTTAGCGTCCGTTGCCCACCCGCAGTCAAACGGCCAGGTCGAGCGAGCAAATGGACTCATCCTCTCCGGCATCAAGCCCCGACTGCTTGTACCACTGGAGCGATCGGCCGGCTGCTGGCTCGAAGAGCTGCCGGCTGTCCTCTGGAGTCTGCGCACTACACCCAACAAGTCAACCGGCTTCACTCCGTTTTTCCTCGTGTACGGTGCTGAGGCTGTCATCCCAACAGACATCGAGTTCGACTCGCCTCGGATCACCATGTACACAGAGGAGGAGGCCAAAGAAGCAAGAGAAGACGGCGTGGACCTACTGGAAGAAGGCCGGCTGCTAGCACTCAGCCGGTCCGCCATCTACCAGCAAGGGCTGCGCCGCTACTATAACCGCTAGGTCAAGCCAAGATCCTTCCAAGAGGGCGACCTTGTGCTCCGGCTGATCCAGCGAACAGCCGGCCAGCACAAGCTCTCGGCCCCTTGGGAAGGCCCCTTCGTCGTCAGCAAGGCACTTGGCAACGACTCCTACTACTTGATCGACGCGCAAAAACCAAGAGCACGCAAGAGAGACGACTCCGGCAAGGAGTCGGAGCGACCATGGAACGCAAACCTCCTGAGACGATTTTACAGTTGAAAGCAGTATGAATCATGCTACCCTTTTTTGTATTAAGTACAAACCAACAGGCCCCCCGAGCAGTACTCGGGGACTGCCCTTGTTTATCTATGAATGACAAGTGTCATATCCATGAATGTATTATTACATTTTGAATTCTGGTCCGGCACCGGGTTCGACTTGTCGGCCCGGGGACTGGCCGCCTTGAGCTATATTGAAAGTTTTCCCTAAAGTCAGAAAAGTAGTGCGCCAGCTCCCGACTCCTCTCTTGTTGAAAGTCGCAGCTCAAAGAACTGACTGTCCGACTAGCAAGAGGCAAGACAGAAAGGATGCCCACACGAAAAATGGCTAAGGAACAACGAACCTATATAGCAAAGAGACGGCCTCCAAACATGCCTGCCGGCTGCCAGAACAGCCGGCTGGCCGGCTTCCGAAACACTTAGCTTTAGTCCAGCAGAGCTAGAGTACTTCCCCCCCAATTGGCCAGGCACTCCTCCGGCTACAGATTGCAGAGCAACTGTTTGACTGGGGAGGCGGCAACCAAGGGAGGGCGGCAAAGGAAAAAGCAGAAGGATAAAGAGCAAAGTACAAGGAAAGGCCACATGCATAAGTTATATACACACATAAAGCCCCCAACAGGCTGACAACAGACTTAAGTTCGAATACACCCAGTGGGTGGAATTGTGCAGACTTAACCAAACATTGTTCCAAAAGTAACTAGACAGGGAAACAAAAGACGGCAGACTAAGGCGCGCTGCGGAGGCCGAGCTGGTCGGTGAAGGCGGCCTCGCCGGCTGAAGGAGTGGCCGACTAGCGGGTCCCGGCTTGACCACCACCTACGGCAGGAGACGCACTCACGCGCGATGTAGTGCTGGAGGTGCGGTCAGGCTGAGGCTGGCCGGCTGCTCCACCAGCCGGCTCGGCGTCTTCACCCTCCTCCTCCTCTTCTTCACCCTCGTCGCTGGAGTCGATCTCCTCTGCCGAGTCTTCGCCATCCGCCGGGTTCAGACCAAACCACTCCTCCGGCTGGGCGACACCATTGTCGTCCACCTCAGGGGCGAAGACGCTGGTGTCGGTGTAGTCGGCGATCGCCGAAGCCCGCCGGATGATAGCCGGCCGCGCCGGCTCCAGCTCTGTGTCAGCTTGCTGCCGCCAGGTAGCCAGCTGATCCAGGCTCAGGCCGGGATACCAGGCCTTGACGAACTCCAGCGCCCGCCTGGCGCCGGAGCGAGCCGCCGAGGCCTTCCAATCCTCGAAGCGGCCGACTGCCACCTCCAGCCAGTCGGCGATCCGACTGGGGGTGCGAGGAACCACTTGGCCGGGCCAGAGGGCAGCCAAGATTTGTGCCCCGGCACGCTGAAGCCGACGAAGCAGTCGGTGAGCCGGCTGGATGCGGGCCTGGATCGCCAGGAGCTGCTCCTCCAGCGAGCAGCCGGCGGTTGGCGAGATCTCAAAGCCAGCCAGCCTTCGCGCCTGGCGACGGGCCTCGATGGTCTGGTTGGCGACAGTAGAATAGCCAGGGAAATATTCTGCGCAAGAAAGAAGAAGAAAAGGAGAAAAGAGCACCAAATCAGAAAAAGAGCCAAAGTGGCAGATGGCAAGAAAGGAGGAAGAGGTAGGCGGCTTACCGTCAACCAGATCTTCGATCTGGCCATAGCCAGAGACCAGAGTCTGCCTGGCCTCAGCCCAGCCAGCCGCCTCCGTCTCATACTCGGCCTGGAGGGCGGCTTCGCGGTCCTGCACCACCTTCAGGGCCGCCTTGTGGCCTTTCTCCTGGTCGGCCAGCCTCTTGACCAGGTGGTCGCGCTCCTGCACCAAGGCGGCGAGCTCGGCATCCTTGGCATGAAGGGCAGTCTGAGACTCCCCCAGCTGTGCCCTCAGACTGGCGTTGGCCGCTGCAGGGACGGTCCGAAAAAGAAAGAACAGTAAGAAGAAGTCGTCAAGGAAGATCCGACCCGACTGCTCAGCAGTCGGCCCGAATCTCGGGGACTACACCCAGTGGGTGCGCTGACGCGCCCCCACATGAGATAAAGAACAAAGCACGTACCTCGGCTCTCAGTAAGGTCGGCGGTCTTCTGAGTCAGCTCCCGAGCCTGGGAGTTGAAGGCGGCCGCTCGAAGGTTGTGGTAGTCCTGCAAGATGGACAGAAGACCGAAGTAAGAACAAAAATAGCAAAGGCAAATCCTCCAAGAAGTTCCAAGCCGCCTGCTCAGCAGCCGACTCGGAACTCGGGGACTACACCCAGTGGGAGCGCTGACACACCCCCATGGAAGAAATCAAGATTAAGAAGAAATCAAGATCAAGAAGAAATCAAGATCAAGAAGAAATCAAGATCAAGAAGAAGCAAGATGAGAATACTAACCCGGATGGCCGCCCGCGTCGCGAGGAACTCGTCGGTGAACTGCCTCAGCGCCGCAGCTTGGCCCTGGAGCCGGGTCCGGACGTCCTGTGCAGCCACGTTCACCACGGCCGTCCCTCCGCCTGGCGTCCATCCCGAGGTAGCGCTGGCCGCCTCCGCATCCCGGGCCGACGAGCTGGAGCCCACGGCCGGCTGCGGCTCCGACGCGGCCTTCTGTGGCTCCGACGCGGCCTTCCCTGCGCGCCGGCTCGACGGAATCCGGACCGACATCTCAGCCCTCGCGGCCGGCTCGCCCCCCGCCGACTGTGCAGGCGGCGGATTAGGCCTGCCGCCTTGAGCCGCCCCAGTTGGCGGGGTCGGCACCGGCGCCCTTTCCAGGATGATGACGTCGTCGCTTCCCCCCAGCCCTAGCTGGTCGCTGCTGGCTCCCTCTGGCAAGGGCTCCACGTCCCCAGGCACCATGACGCGCAGCGGGGTGACCATCAAAACCTCCCCCGCCGCCGCCGTGACCGCGGCCTCTGCTTGGGCCCTGGCTGCGGCATCGGCGAGTGCCTTCGTCGGCTCCTCCTCCCGTGCCGCCTGGGCGGCGGCCGCCTTCCGTGCCTCCGCCTCCCGCGCCTCTCGCTCCGCCCGCGCCTCCCGCGCGTTCCTTTCTGTCGCCTCCTGGAGGTCGGCACGGGGGTCCACGCGGCGGGTGGTGCTCCCAGAGCCCCTCGGCGACTCAACAACGGAGGCGGCAGCCGCCCGCTCAAGCGACAGCGGAGCTCTGATCGATGGAGAAAAAAGACAAGGGTTCAGGAACCACCAAAGAAAAGAAAGAAAAAGAGTATACGAAAGAAAGTGAACTTACACCGACACGGTCTGCGGTTGCTTCACCGTCTTGTGGAAGCGAGCCGCCTTTGCGGCCGCCTCCTCCCGCCTGGTGGCTGCCGCCCCGCCTCTGGGTTTCTTCGTTCGGCTGCCGAACAAACCCTGGGCGGCGCGACGCTTTTGACCTCCACCCGAGCAGGCGGCGCGGCGGAGGAACCCGCGCCGCGTGCAGATGCCGGCTGGCGGCGCGGGACGACTTCGGCCTCATCGTCGTCCGGCCAGTCGTCAAAGGTGACTCCGAGCCCGGAGCCGCCTGCTTCGCCGCCGGCTGGCCACCACCCGGCTCGACGTCGTCGTCCATACCGGCCGCCGCCAGGACGGGGTCCTCCAGATCGTGTTCGGTCCGGTCGGGGACGAATCTGCGCTCCGAGTCTGACCCGCCGGCTGGCCGAAGCAGAGGCCTCTGTCGAAAAGCAAACCGACTAAGTTAGAGTCGGCTAAAAGGAACTCGGCAACAAAGCAAAAAGAGAGGAAAAGAGACAAGGAGACATACCGTAGGCGGCGGATTGGCTCGGCTATACGGTTCCTTGCCGAACTGCCACTCTTCGGTGAGTTTGCAGTTCGCCAGGTAGTTCACCATATAGGCGACCTCCTCGCGCGGCATCTCCTTGGTACACATTCGGCTCGGATCGAGCTGGCCGCTCATCTGACAGATCAGATGAGGCCGGCTCTGGAGCGGAAGAACCCGGCGCATGACGAACGCGGCCAGAAGGTCGGGCCCCGTCAAGCCCTCTGCCTGGGTCAGCTCCCGCACTCGGGCGACGGCGGCGGACCCGGCCGGCGTCAGAGTCACGGCCCGGAAGGACCACTGGGGCCGCCTGCCCTCCGGTGGGCCGGCTACGTAAGCCGGCAGGTTGATGTAGTAGCCCCGCGGGGTGATGTTCCGCACATAGAAGTACGATTTTTGCCACTTCTTCACCGATTGGATCAGCGTGATGACGAGGAAGGGGTTGTCGGTGACCGATCTCCGCGACGCGATGAAGGCGCCAGTGTAAGCCGGCACGCCCCGCATGCGCGTGCCCAGCTTCGACTGGAAGAACTCCCCCCAGAGCTCAAGGGTGGGGAGGACGCCGAGGTAGCCCTCGCACAGGGTGACGAAGGCGGACAGCAGCACCACCGCGTTTGGGGTGAGATGGTGCGGCTGGAGCTGATAGAAGTCGAGCCAGGAGCGGAAGAAGGCGCTCGCTGGCAGGCCGATGCCGCGCAAGAAGTGCGAGCGGAAGACCACTCGCTCGCCCTCCCGCGGCTCCGGCGTAATCTCCCTCGCCGGCGCAAGGCAGACCTCCACCTTGTCCGCGGCCGGCAGCCGCCGAGTATTGCGGAGGAACTCGACGTGGTCTTCGTGCACGTTGGAGCCGTCCCAATCCCCGCCATACTGCTCCGTGGCGGGAGGCATGGCAAAAGCTACCGCGGTGGCGGAGGAACGTGCGGTGGAAGAGCGCGGCGGCGAGGCGCTGTGCAAGAAACGGCGAGCGGAGAAGATGGTGGAAGTAGGAGGAGCGTGCGAGGGCCTGCCGCCCTCCACCTCCCCCTACTTATAGCTTCGCGAGGCAAGGCCGAAGAGGCCGGACGTGGGGGGAGACGTGGGATTAACTGCACCCATTCCCCCCACGCCCCGCGATTATTGCGCCCTAAAGGCGAGCCGAAACTGCCGCAAGGAGACGTGCGGGCGGTTTCGGGATACAGAGAATCCGTGCCTGGGCCCGGGCGCGGACGTGGCGGGCCCCCGCCCTGCGGCGACGTCCCGTCACGCGCCTGGGCTGTCAGGCTTTCTGGCCGAGGGAGGCCACGTGGGTCGCAGACGACAAGTGGCCGGCCCGCGGCCCGAAGCACACGCTAGCAAGCTCCCGCCCTCCGACTCCGGAGTTTTCGACCACGGCGGCACGCCTAACTAAAGCCGGCTCCCAGCTGCCGACTTGTCAAGATAGGAAGCTGATCGAGCTTCTCAACCCCTACTCCACCTCGAAGCCCAATCAGCTTCGGGGACTACTGTCGGAGTAAATGGCCACGGGTAGCCTAACCGACTGCCCCTGGTTCTTCTAAAAAAATATCAGGCCTTCGGGCCTCCAAGCACTCCAAGCATTGGGCCGCCTTCCCTGGCCGGCTACCTCTGAAGCCGACTCCCGGAAGGCGACCCAGCCTCAGCAACCCCTCCCCAGGACGACTACGGGGTGGCCGACTCCAAGAAGCCGGCCAAGAAGAACGCTGACTCCAAGAAGCCGGCCGAGACCACTCCACCAAAGCTACACCCACATAACGGTGACAAGACAGGGTGTGGCCACAGTGCGGCCCACTACCCCCGAGGCCCGAGGCAGGCATGGCCACAGGAGGCCGTACGGGATGACCATCTCCTGTTCGGCTCGGCACTGTAGCCATGCCAGCCTCGACGTCATCCACGACCAACTCCTGTACGGCCCGCGGGCGGCGGGCCCCTCCCGCCAGAGAGAGGCGCGGAGGCGGCCCGGCCTCCCCCAGTCGGCCAAGGGCGTAGCCGGCCCCCAAAAGCCGGTTACCCCCTTGCTCGAAGCAGGAGCCCCATTAAGGAGACAAGACGAGGTAAGGCTACAGTGAGAGCCCCCGAGGCGGCCCACTGTAGCCACGCTTACCTCGACAAAGCCCTCGTCATCAGAGGCGAGGCCACAGCAAGCAGCCGCCGACAAGACCCTAGGCGGTGGGGCCGGCCTGTCGACCAAGAAGCCGGCAGCCGGCGGGACCCACCAGTCGGTGGGACCCAATAGCCGGTGGAGAAGCCGGCGAGCGTAGACACTGACGGCTGGGACCAGTGCCCAGCCGGATTACCATTGTACCCCCGGGGGGTAGGCCTATATAAACCCCCCGGAGCACCCATGCAAAGGGTTAGCTTCTGAACACAGCACACACACCATAGAGATAGAGAGAAGCAAGAGCTAGCCTTGTTCTTCTTCTCCCTTGAACCCAACAGCTCTAGGAGCGATTGTAGCTACCTTTCCTTGATCTAGTGATCACGCGGAGACCCCGCAGAGCAGGACTAGGGGTGTTATCTCCTCGGAGAGCCCCGAACCTGGGTAAGATCCGCCGGCGTGCATGTCTTCGCCTCATCCCGTTTCCAGGCACCGGCGACGTCTTATTGGCACCCACAATGATAAGCCATCCGTTGGCATATGTCGCACCAAGCACCCGACAAGGGGAACGAGCAACGGGAAGCATTTGAGCCGAGGAAAAATATGATCACTACCGAAAATTGGAATTGAATCCACCGGAGAAGAAAAGAGATGAAGAATGTCAAAATGAGACGAGAATTCACCGGTTGAAATAACTGACGGAAGACTGAAGAGGCTCCGCACGAATGAAATTTCTGCTCG